>NW_027556180.1:35047898-35287898 GCF_003287225.1 Phascolarctos cinereus
TAGATCTATTTTTAGAATAATTTCAAATACATAAATTAAAATATGTAAGTTTACAAAGGAAACCAACTATATCTAACTACAATTATAAAAAATTAGGGTCATACATCTACGGTTTGGAACCCTGCACTAGAGATCCCTTTCAATTATTCAACTTGTATATTAAATGCAAATTTGGGGGAGCTAGGTGGTGCAGTGGATAGAGTACTGGCCCTGAAGTCAGGAGTTCAAATGGGCCTCAGACACTTACTAGCTGTGTGACCCTGGGTAAGTCACTTAACCCAATTTTCTCTACCCCAAAAAAGAGGTGTCACATTTATCCTGTATCATTCTGAGAGGTCAAACCTCATTCATAGCTAGTGTCATTTATAGCCTTTAATCAAATGAACCTAGGTAATAAATTTTTAGGAAAATGAATTTTGATTTGTACCCAGAGAGTAGAGGGAGCACTTTAGGAAAGGAAGGCAGACCTGGATGGCATCAGTGACTTTGGAGAATACACAAGACACCTAAGTCTCTGGAAAATTTGAGAAGCAAGCAAAGTCTGGGCAAGTGATCCTTGCATATGAATGGCAGAGAAGGACAAAGGCACATTTTTGTGCTTTGGAATTGTGCCTCAATTCCTGGTGGGAGCCATGATGATGATGTCTAAAATAAGAATGAATATAGAGTTGGAAGGCTGAGAATCTAAATTTCTTCTGGTATTCACCAAGGTCTACAGTTCAGCTTAGTCCAATATAGCTTCTCTAGAAAATTAGTTTTATTGCCATCTTTCTAACCCCGAAGGTGGAAAAAGGGGAAAAGGAAAGAGGAGACTGAGACATCCTTATTTGTCTCTGTACTTCTGGCCTCTTTACTTTTACTATTCAGCAACTTTTCTGTAACTTAGAGTTACATTTCTAACTTTAATTCCATTTTCTTTGAGCAGTACATTTGTTGAAATTTCCCTGTTCCCATGACCCTTTAAATCAATTTATCAAGAAGTCAGCAGGTGTTCATCAAACACCTACTATATGCCTTACCCAGAGCTAGGAGCCGATAATTCCAACTCCCCAAAATACAACAGTCCTTGCCCTCTGGGTTCTTACATTCCATAGGGAGAGAGTCAATTGACTGTCCTGAAATGAATGCAAGAGAGGGTTTTGTTTTGGGTTTTGTTTTGTTTTGTTTTGTTTTTAGTGAAGTTATAGAAATTGGGAAAGGCTTCCTGTAGAAGATATCAAATGTCCCCAACTCCAGGAAAAAAAACAAAAAACAAAAACAAAACTGGTCAACTGTATTGACATCAATGGCAAAAAGGACCAGAGATAAGAAGAATAAGCATTTCAAAGGCTATCTGAGTGTAAGCTTTCATGGAGCTTTATACCTACTGACTTCCATGGAGGTAGAAATCCAGCAGTGTGATCCTGATCATTGGTGCTGTTGTATCAGCTGTCCTCCACCAACAATCATCCATAAGAGATTCCCCATCAGGTGCCCATCAAAGAAGCCTGTTTTGCTGAAGCCTTTGACCAGTTGGAACCATGGAGTTCCTATGTGAATAGTTGGATGAGAATAGCAAATGCTGCCAGATTACACTGAGTATATTCAAAGGCGAGGCATGAAGATGAGGATGAACCCCAACCTCATGCTACCCAGGTGATGAAGAGCCAAAGGCATGAGTCCTGACAAGACCTGCCATTGGCCCCTGTGGGCTTCATGTCAGGGGTGGACTATTCATGAAGAATGGCTGGAAAGGCAATGCAAAGGACAACCAGGGCTACAGAAGGGGGTGGAGCATAGGAGATGGTCACTCCATTTCCTTTAGTCCTGCTCCATAAACAATGATACATGTACCTTAGGAGAAATAACCTCATAATCACATAACAAGGATGAGGGCAAAGGGAAGAGAAGGGATTGGACTAATTGTGCCAACTGGGTTCCTGTATCTATTCATCACCATCTCTTACATTTCTGTAGTACATTACATATACAAAGGACTTTCCTCACCACTAGCCTGAGTCATACGTAATACAAGCATGAGGGAAAAATAGATTAGTATTAATTCAAAATTAATTATTTTTTAATTAAAAATAACTAGTATGACTATTATCTGTCCTACTTCTGATGAGAAAACTAAGGTTTGGAGAATTTATAACACCCCAAATCACCAAGTAAGTGTATGTCAGGACCAAAACTTAAACCCAATGACATCAACTCACTGGTAGCAATATTATTACAGAAAATTTAAGTGTCCTATGCTGGTTTGTTTGTTTTTTTAACCTGGAAAATGTGTATTCTAATATCATAAGTAAACAGGTAAATGAAAGTACTGATTTTGGAGTCTAGTGAACTTTATTCACTAGACTCCTGAATCTTTGATTTCCTTCTTCTATGACCCTAGGCAAGTCATAGGCCTCAGTTTCCTCATCTGAAAAATGAGGATGTTGAACTTATTGGCTTCTGCAGTACCTTCAAGCTCTAAATCATTGATCATTTGATATATGATTATACTATGTATGTCAGTGCTGTTTATCTGTAGACACATATTAAACATACACAAATCACACACTTTTTTCATCTCTGCCTTAGTGTCCCTGGCTGCTAGCATCTCCCTTTATTGCTAGCAAAATGTAGTATGTGTATATGGACACATATATACTTATACTACATATACATACGTATAAGCACACACATATATCCCTTGATAAAATGGAATCTCTATTAGAGAAGAGAATATTTCATTGTTGTCTTTGAATCTTCAATGCCTTATGCATGGTAAGAGCTCAATAAATTCTGGTTGAATGATTGATTTTTCTAACACTGACCTCAAGAATTTTTCAGTCTACCTGGGGATATGATAGGTATTACAGCTTCCATTTTGCAGATGAAAAACTGAGTTCCAGAGAACTGAAATGACTTAAAAAGTCAATGAACAGTCTAAAGGAGAAAACAATTCAATTCCATATGTATTCGGTAAGTGCCTTTTGTGTGCATTACACTGTGTTAGCTGCCAGCAATACTGACAGAAAATGAAAACCATTTCTGCTCTCATGATGATGTCAGAGTGTTGCAGGGTGCATTTATCTTAGGCAGAAAACTATTTTCTTCCAGATAAAGTCAGTTATGCTTTAAGTTGGCTGGAAGGACCCAGATCAGAGAATACCTTAAGTTTATAGCCCATGTAAAACAAGCCACAGTGTCACGCCTTTTACATCCCACTGAGCAAATTCACTCCTTGTCTGTAAAAACCTGAAGCTCCGAATGATAGTGTTATTTGTGCTTGGCCTACCATAGACCTCCTCCAGGGCATCTCTTATAAAAATGGGGTCATCTTTCAAATCCAAGAGTAGTCGCTAAAGACTTTAAAAAAAAAAAGGAGCAGATGCAACGAATAGGCTGCCCCAAATTCAATGTGAGGTTCAACACAGACAAGACAAGCTGAGTAATACTAGAATTGGTCATTAGTAACCAGGATCTTTGGAGAATTCCTTAGATCTTTTAAACTACCCAATTTAATTCAATACTACAGTGCTTTAGTCACTGATCCCGTTGATGCCTCCATCAATGCATATTCCAATCCATCCATGCTTACTGATCCTACATAACTCTTGTCTATATCTTCCCACAAATGGGCTGTGGTAAAGCCCACCCAACAATGCTAGAGGGAAGGAGTAGGGTGGGAGATTCCTATCATGTTTTGTCTTCTTGGCTACCAGGGAAACCTACTATCACCAATTCTTCATTCTTACATTATTACCAACCTGTCTTTTTTTTTTCTAGGCAAGCCTTTCTTTGATGACATCCTTTAAGAAACCACTCTTAATCCTGACATGTGATGTGTTTGTACTGTGTTCACATCCACCAATTGCTTTTCCAACCCCGCCCACACCCCTGCCTTAACCTGGCCTTCATTTCTTTTCACTGCATGACTTACAGACGTATGTCACCATTGCAAGAATGGGGGTATTAAAAAACAATATACCTTAGTTTTAGGAACAAGGTTGGGATCATTTAAAGAACCTTGCAATTCCCCAAGGTAATCCAGCCTGATCAATTTCTACTGTTCAATTCTAGACACAACTCATGGTTCTTTTCTAGTATCTGCCCAACATAAATGTACTGATGAATTATCACTCCAGATTGTCTGCCCAGTTCTATATACTAGCTTGGAAAATAAGCATTCTTCATTCACTTGACTTTTTCCTATATGGATAGCTAGGTCAATCTCTTTGGGTAGTTAGAGTGTGAGAGGGCTTAGCTCCTACTAATCAAAATGCACGGACAGAATCTCATTGAAGAGACATGGTGACATTCAGACACTTGATGTGAACAACACAATGACATTTTTGAACAGGAATCTGCATGGGACATGTGGGCTTCTGTAAACAAGAGTTTATAGCAGACCCCATCTTTAAAGGGACACAACCGACTAAAAGATGTACAATATAGAAGATTCTAATGGATTTATTGCTCATTTATAATTTTAAAAGTGATTCAACAGAGCAAATTGTCACCAAAAGTGTTCTCCCACAGCAAACTCTGTTATTTATTTCAATATCGTATAAGCTTTCTGGAAAGATTTGACATCCCAAAGGCCAATGTGAATCCTTTCTGTGACATCTCCAAGTGGTGATCACCCAGGGAGAGGTAGAATATCATGGTAAGAAGTTCACTGTCTCTAGGTTCAGAAGTTGTGGGTCAAATCTTCCTTCTAGTAGCTGGTTCCAGTATCTAACTTGGACAGGTCACTTATCTTCCATTGGTTGTTGGCCTTTGAAAAGATCTTCATTTTAGCACTGGAGGTACCTTGGACCAGATATTTATTGTTCCCATCTTAGCCAACGGCAGGCATTTTACCCTTTCTGTTGTGTCACGGAAGCTTTTGGCAACCTAAGGAAGTTGAATATCATTGCTTTTTAAATGGATAAATATAATACACTGAATTACAAAGGAAACAAATTATACTGAAATGTATTTAAAAAATAAATGAATCAATGGACCCCAAATTAAGAACCTTTACTCTATAGCCTTGTGTTTGATGGCTATCACACACTGCAGGCTTCCCAGAGGACCCCCAGGCTTTTTCATGCCCTTACAGAAATCTCTAAGTGCTATTATATTGTATTGTCAATACATGGAACTCTTTACTTCCCAGGGTGATGTCTCTGAATTGCCGCTGACCAGACCACTAATGCTCCTGTAGTTTGATCTTCTTAATGGCCCCAATATTGTTTCTGGTCCCGGGCCTGTTGGAGCCACTTGTACTGAGGCCTCTGTGGATCATTTCGATCTCCAGACTCTTGTTTAATCTCAAAAGCCATCATGTCAGGGCACTTTGATTAGCAGGAGCTGTGGCCTCTGGGGGCTCCTAACCTCATGAAATTTAGTTTGGCAGGCTATTGTTATTTTTGTTTTATGTTGTTTTGGCCTCAATCTCTATATGAAATTCAGGCAGGCCCTGCTGATATGACAAAGAGACTCCATTTCTTTCACACCCCCTGTTCTAGCCCAGGGTTCCATCCCCTCCAAAACAAAATAGAGACAAAAATACTGAATCCATGTTGAAGGCATCAGTATAGAGGAAAAGAGTGCAGATTCTAGAATCAGAAGACCTAGGTTCACATTGCCCCTCAGATGTTTGCTAGCTGGGTGCCCATAGGCAAATTGATGTACCTACCAGGGCTTCAGTTTCCTCTTCTGAAAAAGAAAGTGTTCCATTAGATTCCAACTAAGGCCTCTTCCAACCCCGGATCTATGATCCTATGATCCCTGAAACTTTGTTCTCTGACTGACTAGGGCATCAAATCCAGTTCAATCAGAAGGCAATGCTCACTGGCACAAATAGAATACTCTAAAGGTTACAAAACCTTTACAGTATTATAGTATTATTATTAAAGTATGATATCACTTAACACCTAGGGAATGTACCCATTTTACAGATGAGGAAACTGAGGCATAGATCATCAAAGTAACTTACCTGTGGGCACACAGCTAAGAAGTATCAGAGGCAGAATTTGAACCCAGTTCTTCCTGACTCTCAATCCAGAATTCTAAACCCTCCTCTATTCTGCCTCTCTAGGAAAGAGAACTGGAGTACAAAGGTAGGAAGAAAATAGATTGGAGGGGGAAATGTTATTACCTTTCTATTCAGCCTATTTGATCACTTCATAAGTTAAATCTCAATCACTCCACAAGATTTCCCTAACTACTCTGTCCCACACTTAGTTTTTCTCTTTCTAAATCACTGAACACACCCTGCACTCCCAGCCTACCTCTAAGTCTTTGGACTAGTTTTTACCTTCTGCCCAGAATGCCTCTGCCATCCCATCTCCACGTGTCCCCTTGTAATCCAACCTGCAGCTGTATCTGAGGACTAGTACTGTTGGGCATTTGTCTCTCTCCATGGATCCTATCCCAGTGGCAAGCATGTGTTATGCTCGCAATCTATTATTGTCAAATGGATTTGAATTGAATAATAATGATGAGTCAAGGCCATTTTTTGCTCCCTGATGAATGCTTGTTTGGGGTCCCCAGGGGACGCGTATTACAAAAAAAAAAATTGCAAAGCATTAAGAATCCATGGAGAAGAGAAAGCATAGTTTAAGTAATAGTCTCTGAGTCCCTCCTATATTATCTTTCTGGTGTTCCATAATGTCTGCTCCTTGTTCTTTAATCTATATCTTAGACTGATCAATAGTTTAACAGAGAGAGGGAAGCTTGATAGTATCTTGGTTTCTGGATTTTGGCTTTCACTTTGAGAATGGAGAAAAGACTTTTATGTGGCCAATGAAAACTTCATGAAAGTAGAGACACCATCACTGAGCCTCCAAGGAAGAAATAGAAAGCAACTTCTCCTCCACCCCATGTCTGACAAGTTCTCAAGTACGAGAATTCATCAGAGTAATTTTTCTCTCCTACCCAGAAGCTGGTGAGCTATCTCTCAGTAGGACTGACTTCTGCCAACATAACTGATGTAGAAAATTGTCACTTGACATCAGAGAGCATTGGTTGATATGCTGATAGTGCCAGAAATTGAAAGTGAGCAGGTCAGAGCCAAAGGTTTAATAACACTGCATTCTGCTGAATAAATAAAATGTCAATAGTACTAGAACAGAAACCATTATTTACTAATGGGTAACAGGAAGAGAAAAGCCTGCCATCCTTTTCCATTAGGTAGGTCTGAGAACAAATGGTGGGATGGGTATTTAAATGGAAAACAACCAAAAAAGGCTCTAGGAGGCATTATCATACTGTGGAACAAATTGTGAATTTTAATTTAAAGCTCTTGAGTTTAAATATCAAGTCTATCACATTTGTCACCCTGGGAAGATCACCTAACTTTACTAGTGCTTACTTTCCTCCTCTGTAAACTGAGGCAGTTGACCTAGATGCCTCTCAAAAGTCTCTTCCAGCTCTAAATCTGTGGTCCTCTAGTCTTATTTCAGAATAATTAGAAAATATGAATTTTTTAAATAGTATTTCCCCAGCTATTTGGAATTTTAGAATGCCTTTCCTGTCCTCTGATGTGGAGACACCAAAATAGCAAATAGTCATAGATGAAAATCCAAGCAGTCGCACTGAGCATATTAATTGGCTGGCAATTTGGTTGTAAGAAAGTATAATGGATAGTGTGAAATCGGGTATTGACAAAGGGTATCCTGGGGACTGAAGTTTGAATAGGCTGAAGGAGAGAGTGTTGATGCACAAAGAATAGGCAGAGACGATGCTTGATATGAATGCCTCCAGTAATGATAAAAATATATTGAATGACTTTTATGACACAAACACATTGAAGAATATAGAAAATCATGTTTCTTATTCCAAGAACGTTATGAGGCATGAAGCCAACTGACGAATATTAACTAAAACAAGGCAGTAAAAGGGAAAGCAAGCTAAGTCGTCTTTGCTGTAGCCAAGAATCTCTTCTTGTTCTTGTTTTTTTTTAATGTTTAAAATTCTCTGCTTCTGTGGTCAGTTCACTGAACTGGACTGTGCCTTTGAATTTCCTAAGTAGAAGGGGCTGCTTCAGAAGGTAGTGAGTTCATCTTTTCTAGATTTCTTTGGATAAAATGTGAAAGACCAATTCTCAAGTATGTCATGGAGGGCTTCTGTCTTGGTTATGGGCTGGAACAGATGACTTCGGAGGTCCCTTACTGAGAGAAGATTCTGAAGGTTTCGGAACAAAGTTTGGGCCTCAGTTGGATACTTGATGCAATGGCTAGATCTGCAGCTAAACAGAAGCATATGATTGTGTATATTTATGGGGGGGGGGGTGCATGGAGGGAAAATTGATATAAGAGCCAAGTTAACCTGGACAGTCTCTCTGGCAAGGACGAATGGTCTCCCATAATCTAAAAGCTTCCCTGAATGAGTTGCTGTCCACAGTTTGGGTCCTTCCATCAAAAAGCTGCAGGGTTTTGTGGCCAAATGTAGAGACTGACATTTCTTTTTGTATTGATCAATGGGGTACTAGATCAGATCTTGTCTGTCATTTGTCCGAAATAGGGCTTGCGTGTCTGGGAATTTCAAGGACAGGAGATGATCTGGTACATGGTACTGCATAACTAAATTTCAATTCTTAAAACTCCAGGGAATTCTTTGTGCAAGGACCACCCTTAAGCTACCTCCCTTTTATTTCCCGGAGTATTACACCATGGTAGCTTTTTCATGGAGAATATTGACATAAATCTATTGAATTCCCTTATTTTCAACAGCCTCCAATGGTGCCAAATGTTGCAGAGAGGTCAATGAGGATGAACACAGATGGAAGGATTTTGAATTTGTTGACAGGAAAATCAGTAGTAATCTAGTTTCTGTAGGTAGGGGGCATCAAAGCATTTTTTTCCTAGTGACAACTAACACCAAATTGGTATGTATGTGCCAACTATAATGATTGATCCTGGGTTATGCAACCAGGAAACTTCAACCTAACTTGTATTCATTTCTTACTTTTCCGAGCAGAGCATTATACTCAATCAAATTGATCTTTGCTATCCAGCCTTCCTATCTTTTTTAAAAAAGTGATTGATGTGTATTTTTTACATCACCTTAATTTCTAAATATACCCCTCCATGTTCAGTGACTGAATAAGCCATCCCTTGTAACAAAGAATAAAAAAAAAGACAAAAATTAGTTAATCAAAACCAACACAACTATTGAGTGCAATGTTTTGCACCCAAGATCCCTTACTTCTGCAAAGAATGGAGCTTAGTACATCTCCTCAACTTTCTTCTGGGTGGATCCAAGTTTGGACATTATCACACAGAATTCATGCCCCCTCTTTTTTTAAAAAATTCTTTCTGTTTACATTATTGTAGCCAGTGTGAATAATGTTTCCTTGTTCTGCTTATTTAGTCCATGTTGCATAAGTTCATATAAGCCTTCCAATGCTAATCTGAATTATTCATTATTTATCTTTTCTTATGGTGAAGAATTTCATTGCATTCGTGTACCAAATGTATTTAGCTATTCATAAATCTATGATCATTTAATTTGTTTTCATTCCTCCAAATGCTACTATGAAAAGAAGCAGCATGACTTAGGGGAAAGAGAACCAAATTCCTGGGAAAGTGACTTACTTTCCTTCAGTGATCCTGGAGTTGGCTACAAATTGCAGGACAGGGGCTAATATGCACTGGTCGGGGACAGTTTCCTTGCTGACAATTCTTTACCTTGCTGTTCTGGATAAAAATAAGCATTGCTATGAAATTGAGGTTTTATGTCTGGCTTTTAAGAACCCTTCTCCTGACTTCATATGTATTTCTTCTCTCCAAGTATTTTATGGCCCAGTCAAACTAGACTATCTGCTTTTTTCAGACATGGGATGTTCCATCCCTGCCTCTGACTTTTCATTGGCTATCCATCTACCCCACTCTATACCACCCATGGCTGATCCCTCCTCGCTGTCACATCTAGAGTCTGTAGATTCTCACCAAGCTCAGCTCAGACATCCTTTCCTCCATGAAGCTTCTCCTGATCCTGCCAACTGGTACTTTCTAAACCCTTGAAGTTATCTTGCATTTACATGTCATGTATTTCGTGCTTACTTATATGGATTCATATTTCCTTTGATAGAAGGTAAGCTCCTTGAAGGCAGGGAATATTTAATTTCTAATTTTGCATCTCTAGCCTATATTACTGTGCCCAGCATATACTATGTTAAGAAATATTTTTTTGATTATTTTATCTCATGTTTATTGGTTCTTCCCTCCATGGTATGAGTCAACACTGATTCATATCCTCACATCCTGTGTGACTCCTGCTATATGACTCTTTGTTCTCTTGTATGTGTGTGTGTGTGTGTGTGTGTGTGTGTGTGTGTGTGTGTGCACGCGCGCGTGTGTGGACACATTATCAACAGAAAATTGGGTGCTAGAGGATGATTTTTTTTTACCATTTTTTTTATTCCTCAGTTTTATTAAACCCTTTTTTGTTCCATGATCTGTAATAGCTTCTTTGCTCTCATGAGGCCAGTATCCTTTCCTATACACATTTTCTCCCTTCAGTAGCTAGGTGGTGCAGTAGATAGAGCACTTGATTAGAAATAAGGAAAAGCTATGTCCAAAACTAGCCTTCTACATTAATTTTGTGATGCTGGGCAAGTCACTTAACCTCTTATTGCTTCAGTTTCCTCATCTCTAAAATCTGGAGATAATTGTAACAACTACACCCCAGGGTTGTTGTGAGGATCAAATGAGATAATATTTGTAAAGAGGTTTGCAAACTTTAAAGCACTATAAATGCTAGATGTTATCATCTAGCATTATTTTCATCATTCATTCAACATCAAGCATAGCAAATTGTACAGAGTAGAATCTTAATCACTATTTGAAAACATTAATTTATGAGTAAGGCCTATTCTTCTCACTAGGTTGTAAGGTCCCTAAGTGTCTGTTGGAGGAAGTGATGAAGGAACGTGCAAATGTGGTCCTGATCAAGTTTACATTTGAGTTCATCAACATAGCTATCATTAAAAATATTTTAAAACATCATTGAGGTTTGGAATAAAAAGATCAGAAACATGGCAGCGTGGTTGGATTGAAAGAAGAATATAGTAAAATCCTATTTTAAAAACAAATTAAAACATGGAGGAGGGCAGCTTCCATGAAAATAGAAATTAGCAAATTGGCTCTAAGAAAATATTGAAAGCTCAAGGGAAAAAATGAAAAGATGGTCATGTTTCCTCTGTGGAACTAATGCTAACTTCCCAAAAGGGAGTGGGAGGGAGAAGGTAGGCAAGGTAGACAGTCACAAGGGACCGGGGAAAGGTGATACTTCAAGAGAAAAATCAAAGCAAGTTGCTGTTTCCCTGAGCGTGGAAGGGGAAGAAGGCTAGAGGGACAGAAACACTGAGGAGATCTGAACAAAGTCTGAGGCACCGTGAATAGAACTGCTTGCCACATTGAGGGAAGTCAAGGAAACTAGATGGAATTGTGACATTTTTGGAAGCAAAATGACCCAGTAGATAATAGAGGCAGTTAAGTTTGAAGTGTTTTTAACCTGGTAAAAAGTCATCAAAGCCCTTACGCTGCTGCCACTGCCTGGACACTAGTCTTATGGGAAACCACAGGAGACTCTTTGTGGTTCCAAGGAAGCCATATTTCCTTTAAATGGTGTTTTGATGTAAATAACCATCCACACATGCATCTCAACTCTCTTCTTTATTGGCCAGGTTTAGATAGCTCTACTTTCCATTGTGATTAAACAGCAGCTTAGTAGCCTGTTGAAGGGAATAAGGGAACAGGGCAATTTCAATTATTTTTTTTAAAAATGTGTTGGAAATAAGGCAGCTTTCTAAGTTTGACAGAATTATTTCATTATCACAGTTCAGATAGATAGTATTTGATTTGAGAGACCAGGTGGGTAGTTGATAGCTTGCTAGATTTGAAATTAAGAATACCTAGGTTTGACACCTACTCCTGAAATTTCCTAAGCTTCCCTGACACTGGGCAATTCGCATCCGTCTCTAAGCCTTCTCTCTCTTTTGGAAAATGAGAATAATAAACCTTTAGTATGCATCTCCCAAGGTTGTTTTAAGGCTCAGGGATGATATATGTAAAGCACTTTGCAAAATTCATATATTTGATATATTATGTCAGAATTATTACTATTATTATATTACTATTACTGTCATATTCAGTTTAAGAAAATCTAGTAAAGGACAATATGGACAAAGGGAGTACTTTGGCAAGGGTAAATAAATGTTTTTGGAAGATAGTTATTTAATTAATACTTCAATAATTAAAGAACCTATCTGTCCTTACAGTTTTAAAAATGACTATTTGCTGATATGGAGCAGTGGTTAGACCTCTGGGCCTGGAGTCAGGAAGATCTGAGTTCAAACCTGCCCTCAGACACTGACTAGTTACATGACCCTCAGCAAGTCACTTAATTTCTTAATCTCTTCCTCATAAGTAAAATGAGAAAACCTTACAGGGAAACCACTTATCTCCCAGGGTTGATGCGACGATCCAATGTGGTAATATTTGTAAAGAATTTAACATTTTCTGGCATATACAAAATATTAGATATTATATAAATGTTAGCAATTATTATCTATTCATTGTTATTGTAGTTTAGTTGTTTCAGTCATACCTGACTCTTTGTGACCCCATTTGGATCACTATTCTAGACTGATTTGCCATTTCTTTCTCTAGCTTATTTTACAGGTGATGAAACTGAGGCAAATAAGGTTAAATGATTTCGCCAAAGTCACAGCTAGTAAGTGTCTGAGGCTGTACTTGAACTCATGAAGATGAGTCTTTCTGACTCAGGCCAAGTGCTCTATCCATTGCACCACCTAGCTGCATAATAACAGTAACAATAACCATCATCATCATCATCATCATCATGCCTATATCCCACTCCTGCTAAATGTCTCCAGATTTTCTTCTTTTAGGAGGAAGTGGGAATCACTCCCACACAGCCAGCATCCCTTTTTAATAAAGAAATTTAGCAATGTCTTAGCTTTATTTTACAGAACAAAAATTGGTAACACGAGTAATTCCCAAATGTTCTGAACACAAAGGTTTTGATCTCTGAGTGACAAGATGAAATTGAAAACCCAGCAGTAGTTGCATTGAATAACCAGAATTGTTTTTATGCCTCCCATCAGGACAGACACTGCTGTTTCTCATCAGGGCAAGACAAGAGCTTTTTGCCTTCCAAAAAAATTGAGGGCCTACCGACAGTTACTAGACATAAAGTGGTCTAACCATGTCTCACTTAGCCACAATTCAATTAATGGAATTCTAAAGTTAAAGAGTTTACTAATTAAGTCACAAATCATTCAAAACACCTCTCTTGAGCTTCCGCAATTCTAGACTCCCGGAAGCAGCCACAACCTGCAGGGCCCAAATTACTCCAAATAGAGAAAGCTTGGTATATATATTACATTGATCTCCAGCAAAGGAGCTGAATTGAAAAGCATATTGGTACATTCAACATAGGAAATTTAAGTGCTGCTATTTAGGAAGGGCTGGTGAATTTTGAGCAAGAAAACCTGGTTGTGAATCTGGGCTTGGCTGCTTCCTCCCTGTGGACCATGAGACAGTCATTTAAAACTTCAGGCCTTCGCTTCCTCACTTAGGATGATGGGGTTTGGCTGTATTAAATAAGAAATCCTGTTTGGCTTTTAAGGCCCACCTTAGCTTGGCCCCTTCCCACATTTCCAGTCTTCTTACATCTTACCTCCTTCTACAGACTCTGAGCTTCAGTTATACTGACCACCTTGGCTGGCCATCCCATGTGCCCCTTCTTCTCCTGTCTGGCCGTTTTCACTGGATGTAACCCACGCCTGCAGCGCTTTCCCTCTTCATCTCTACCTCCCATTTCTGTGCCTTCCTTCAAGCCTCTCCTTAAGTTTCTTTTCTGCAAGAAGACCTTCCAAGTTCTGCTTATTCTCAGTGCTTTCTCTTTCTCTGAGACTGTCCCTAGTTTATTCTGTATATATATTTTGTTTGGATATTGTATATTGTATCTGCTGTTAGACTGTGTACTTTTTGAAAGCAGGGCTATTTTGGTTTTGGTTTTTGCCTTTTTCTGTATCCCACATGCATATGTCACATTGTAGACCTTAAATAAATGGTAGTTGACTGACTGATTGACTGACTAAATGAATTTGGAGGCCCCTTTTGGCTTCAGAGTCTACAATTGAACTTATGCTAATTTTCTGAACTTCATTGAACATTGTCCATTTGCCAAATAAACACACACATATAAATAACTGGATAAATGTGTACATATTTATGTGCATATATATGTATATATATATATATATATATATATATATATATATGCGCACATATGTGTTTATCTGAAGTATTTTTCAGTCAGTATGTGGAGAAAGAATAGATAGCCAATAGATAGCTCTACTTCATTAATATCCTCTTAGTGACAAGAATTTCCTATCACATGGGCAGCCCAACTGTGAAAGATCTATGGGGGTACATTAAGAAGAAATGCATCAGATAAACAGGCATGGATCGGCTTCCATCCATACCATTGAGAGCAGTATTCACATAGATGAGATCAGTATCAGAGTAGAGATTATAGTATCAGAGTAATTGTGGCCTCCAAGTATGTAAACTCCTTCTATTGATGTCAATTGCCACCCCCCTCTGAAACCTATGTTTTAGAGAAATACCTGTGGCACTGAATGACTGTAATTTGTCCTTCATCATCCTGCTTCGTAACTACAAGGTTAGCCTTCTATTCACTACCCTTTTAGCCCTCAACACATAAAAATAATGTATACATATATAAACATACTTGTAGACATATAGACACACAAAGTATATTAATGTATATATGTGTACATGAGCATATGGGAGTGCATCTATGTATAAGTGTGCCCATATGTCAATTTATTATATCTATATGTATTTTATACATAAACATGCATATATACAACATGCATAATATATACACATGAATTTTGTGCATACATATTCAATCAATCAATAAACATTTATTAAGTAACTAACTAAAGCCAAAGGCAGTCCCTATGCTTAAGGAGCTCACAATCTGATAGGGGAGAGATGATGCAAACAATTCTGGAGAGACAAGTTCCAGACAGGAAAATGGAAACAATCGACAGATGGAAGGCATTAGAAGCAAAGGTCTCAGAAGTGGTGTCCTGTTGGAGGTAGGATTTTGACTGAGACTCCTAAAAAGTCAGGGAATTCCAAAGGCCAAGATAAGGAGAGAGAGCATTCCAGGCATGGGGGTGGAGGACAGCCATTGAAAAAAATGTGAAATTTAGTGACTTGGAACAGCCAGGAGTCCAATTTCATTGGATGAAAGGTTACATGGACAGGGGTGGTGGTGGTGATATAAATTGTAAGAAGACTGGAAAGGGGAAGAGCCAGGCATCCAATTTCATTGGATGAAAGATTACATGGACGGGGGTGGTGGTGGTGATATAAATTGTAAGAAGACTGGAAAGGTGAAGCAGAGATTAGGTTATGAAAATCTTTGAGTGAAAAACAACAGATTTTAAATTTGATCCTGTAGATGATGAGGAGACACTAGACTGTTTATTGGGTAGCAGTTGGAGGTAAAAAATTCAAACCTATACTTTGGGAAATTTATTTTGGCAGCTGAATGCAGAATGGATTGCATTGAAGAGACATTTGAGGTAGATAGACCCACCATCAGGTTATTGAAATAGTCCAGGAATGGGGAAATAAGAGTCTGTACCAAAGTGGTGGCATGATTTATCAGAGAAAAGAGAGGATCATATTTGAGAAAAGGTCAAATCTATAGGCCTGGGCATCTGATTGGATATGGGAGGTGAGAGATAGTAAGTAGTCAATGATGACATCTAGGTTGCTAGCCTGGGGGACTTGATAGGATGGTGGTGCCCTCAACAGTGATAAAGAAATTTGGATATTAATATATCCATTGTGAAGCTATAAACTGTTTGTCTTTCCATTCAACACATTTTAAAGGTTATTCCAGGCCAATATACTTGGAAAGAGAGCAGAGAGTTTGAACAATGGGGAATATTGTTGAAATTATTTTTACCAACTTCCTCGCATATATCGTTTTAATTTGCTAAGGTAGTCTGTGGCTCATTAAAAACCATCCAAATTTCTCAAGCTTTGGGGATTGCCATTTTACAGTACAAACCTTATTCCTGATAGGACGCACCAGATGGCTGTGCTGACAGAGTTCCTAGTACTGTACCCTGTTTTAACTTGCCATATGCTTTTCCTTGTTATAAATACAGTCCTCCATGAAAGTCCTCTCCTGATGCCTCCTCTTGACATGGAGGTAAACTTGGGTCAAGTTTATTTTTTTTTTGTATATTTTATTACTATCTTTTGTTTTTAAAAAATACCTACATTTCACAGTATACCTCCCCCCCCCAAAAACCACAATTACAATGAATATTTTAAAGAGAGGAAGTTTTTTTTACCTTTCAGAAAACTAACCAAAAGAAAAAAAAAAGTCTGATGTTACAAATTATGTTAAAACTCCTGGTCCCACCTCTTTCAAGAAGTTGAACTTATCATGCATCTTCTTTGGGGCCTAACTTGGATACTGTAAATTAATTGCATTCTCTTGCAATTATTTTTTGTGGTGGTGGCAGTGGGGTGTTCCCCCATCTACACTGCTGCATTATTGTTTTTTTGTTTGTTTATTGTTTTCCTCTTTCTGATTACTTCACGTTGAATCAGTTCATATAGGTCCTTTCACAGTTCTCTATATTCTTCATATTCCCCCCTTTGTTATAGTATTGCAGTATTCTCTCACATTCATGTAACATAATTGTTTTTTGCAATCCCCAGCACTTAGCACAGTTCCTTGAACATAATAGGTTCTTAATAAATATGTGTTGATTAATGGATTTGTTGGCTACTCATGTTAAAATATGAGAGTGAAGCTTGGAGATGTATAGGAAGAAGTATGAGGTCAAAATTCTGGGAAGCATCACAGATAAGATTTGGTAAAAGAAATATGATCCAAAAGTAAGGGGAGAAGAACAAGAATGGTGAAGCTTCTTGTTTATGATATAGAGAATAAGTTAAAGGAACTGATACTATATAGCCTAAAGAAAAAAAAAAGTTGTGTGTGTGCATGCGCGCGCCTGCATGCATGCATATGTGCATGGATGCAAATGAATTTGGTCATTTGAAGGGTTGTTTCATGGAAGAGAAACTAGACTAGCACTACCAGATAACTGAGGAGTAGATTAGAAGCAATGGCTAGTCAATTCAGAAAAGCAGATAGACAGTAGAAGGAAGGAAGGAAGCTTTTCCCAACAATCAGAGCTTTCTCTATGGGTTCTCCCTTACTGGCAGTCTTCACATAAAGGCTAGATGTAAGTTCATCAGGTATGTCTACATGAGATTCTTATTCAGGCACAGTTTGGACAGAAGATCCTCTGAGGTCCCCTCCATCACTGAGATTCTGTGATTCATCAGGAGACAGAGAGAGAAATTAGGATGATGGAGAAGTTAGTCACTTGTAGTCATAATTGGATATTTTTATAGATTATGAAGAAAATAAACATTACTAGAGAAAATATAAGAAAATCTGAAGACCCTACAATCTAATGCACTTGGAATAGCATTTTGGTACTATCACTAACTTGGTTTGTCATCCTCCAAGTTTTACAAATCTTTTTATTGACGACATTTGTTCTGTGAAGTTTGGATTCAATCAAAGGGCTGCACTTGAGGACCTAGAGGTCCACATGTGGCCTCGAGGCCACAGGTTCCCCACCCCTGATCTAGTCTAATCCTTAATGTCTTAAATCTTGTCTTCATTACCAGGTAAAAATGACTTATAGGGCTTCCCTTCTCCCAGCTGTCAGTCTATTTTTAGATCTTCAGAATTGATGGTACTTTCCTTCCCTTATCAAATCTGGAATGCTTTAACTCCTTGAAGCTAGACACCATGTCAATACCATTCTTCACTCTATAGTATTAAAGAAGACCTCAGCATGATAGATGATGGACTGAAACAAAGAAAGGACTGAAACAAAGTAAACTATGAAGCTGTTAGAGGGGGAGAGAAAGAAAGGCAGAGAAACAGTGAGACAGAGACAGAGAGACAATGAGATAGAGATGGAGAGAGAGAAAAACAGAGAGAGACAGAGAGAAGAGATAGGAGAGGGAGAAAGAAAAGGAGGGAGAGAGAGAACAAGCTGAGGAAGAGAGGGGGGAAGAGACAGCAAGAGACAAGACAGAAGAACAGAGACAAACAGCTATGGGAGTGGGAAGAGAGAAAGAAAAACAATGAGAGCTGGGGGAGAGGGAGTATAGATAGAGAAAGAGAGTGCGAATGGGAGCAGAAATAGAGAGAAGCAAAGAAAATAAAAATAAGCAAAGAAAAAGGGATGTGAGCAAGGACAGAGAGACAGACAAGAGAGGTAGAAAGAGACAGAGAGAAAGAGGAGGAGGGAGGGAGGAGAGCAATCTTGGATAATCAACATGTTGCTTAATGTGTCAGACTAATGCATTGATAGGAGGATGTGGAGTGAAAGTGAAGTAGAAGGAAGATGATGCATTTTGGAGCTCATTCATGGATGAAAGAGAATCAGGCTACATTAAATAATTTCATGAAGAAAAGAGACTTCTCTAAGTTCAGGGTTTAGTTGATAAAAAAAAAAAGTAATATGGGAAAAATTAAGTCAGCCGGAGAATTATCAGAAGAAATAAATGTAGTGATATACGTAGGCGTAAGGAATATTTTGAACTTAATAACATAAGTCACCAAGACTTAGATATGTTTGAGGAAAGCAATTGGCCTATTTATTTCAAAGTTTTCTTAATCAAAGATCAATAAATCACGAAGCATCACATAGATGACAGAGTTCTAGACCTGTAGACAGCAAACCCTGATTCCAGTCTCCCCACAGACACTACCTTGCGTTGCCTAGGCAGATCAGCTAACCTCTCAGAGTCTCATTTGTACTTAGACATTTGTAAAATGGGGATAACAATAGATCACCTATGTCAGAGTGGTGAGAATCATTTGAAATAGTGTCTGCAACATGCTTAACACACTATAAAGTCCTACGAAAATATTTATTACCGTTATCATTGTTACTCAATGAAAGAACATCAGTCATGATATAGAGCATCAGGAAATGAGGGTCCTGCTGGATTGTGCACTGGTTAGACCACACCTGGAGTCTTGTGTTGAGCTCTGAGTGCTTCATTTCAAGGAGGACATTGATAAACTGGGTTATGTTCAGATAAGTGCTTCCAGGAAGATGCAGCATCTCGAGTTCGTGCCTTGTGAGAACGAGGCGACAAGGATGTTTAGCTTAGCCTGGAGCAGACTTGGGTGGGGGATGGAGGATATGAAAGCTGTCTTTAAATATTCAAAAGCCTGTCATATGGAAGAAGGATTAGATGTGTTCTATTTGACCCTAGAGAGCAAGGAGTGGAAATTGCAGAGACCTATTCATACTTGCTGTTAAAAAAAAAAAAAAGAAATCTTCCTAACAGCTAAAGCTGGCTAAAAGTGGCATGGCCATTCTTAGATGCCCATGGGTTTCCCCCTCTCGGAAGGTTTGCAAACAGAGGCTTGATGACCAGGATAATGTAGTGGGTATTATTTGCCAGGTACTGCTTAGACTAGTTGACCATTGAATATCCCTTCTAATATTAAAATTTTGATCATTCTGTGGTTTCTTATCACGCTGCGTTCAAATCTACTTGAATATAAATTAATGTGAAAAGCTTACTATATGGTAGTTCTGTATCAGTCAGCATTTCTTAAGCACCTCCCATGTGTCAGATGATGCTAGGTGCTGGGGATTCAGAACCAAAAATGAAATAATCTGTATTTGCAAGTAGCTTATACTGTTTTGGGGTAAGAAGGGAAGAGGGGTTACTGGCTTTAATGCTGCAGTTTTTCTTGTTCTGCTGCTGGGAAACTGAGGATTGATGATGCATTGGGAGTATCACAAAGAGGGGAAGGCATAAGCAGTCTTGGGGATTAGGAAAGATGTTCTTCCACAGGTGGGTATGAATTGAATCTTGAAGGAAACCAGAGAAACCAAAAGTTGGACTTAAGGAAAGAGAGCATTCCCAGCTTTGGGGATAGCCACTTCAAAAGCATGGGGAAAGGAAATACACTGGGATATGTGAAAGGCAGCAAATAAACAAATGGTGTAGCCAGATTATGGAATGTGGGGGTCAAAGTAGCAAGCAAGCCAACTGGTAAGATAGGACAGGGCTAGGTTGTGAGTTTTATGATTGCCAGAGAACTTTATGTTTAATCACAGGTGTAATAGTGAGCCACTGGAGGTTTCTGAGGGATGAAGGACTGACCAAACTTCAAGAAAAAAATTTGTTTTCACAAAAATCATGTCACGAAATAAGCTCCTAGCTCCCGGTTCAGAGCTTTGCACATAGAAGGCACTAAATAATTAATGATATATTGATTTCTTCAAGGTGCAGATAGTTTCATAATAGGAATGATACAAATGGATGCTCTGTTTGTGCCAGTGAAAAGAGAGGGGAGGGTGGGACTAGAATTAAAGTTTCTGAGTCCTCAGTATGAAAGTAATGGAGGAAAAAGTCCTTGGACTGAGTGCAAGGCATTGGGCTACACGATCTTACCCAATGGTAGACCTAAGTTAAGCCACCATGATTAAGTGTGGTGGATGTAGGCTAGCTGACACCCTGGGCAGCAAGAGGAATTAAAATGCCAGTGAGCAAGAAGGAACAGCTGGTACTCTCCTTCTCACTGGGGGAAGAATAGGAGATATATGGATAACAGGGAATATGAAGCAGGCAGAGGCTCTAAATTGGTATGATAGTGGCAATAGAGGTGGTGGTGATGGTGATGGTGATGGTGGGGATGGGGGGGGTAGGGGGTGGGGGAGCGGTGAGGAAAAGGGAAAAACTAAATTGAGCAGGATATCAGGGCAGCAACTACAGGGTGGGAGGGGGGAGGACTTTGGGAGAGGTCAGGGTTATAAGGAATCTTATTCAGGACTGAGAACTACCTAGGACAGTAGCAGCACTTTTGTTTTGTTTTGTTTCCTTCTGGAGGACAGCTGGGGCTGGAGAGAGGAACATGGATACTGTGGAGAACAAATAGGACAACCCTTTGATAAGAAAAGAGGGGGTAACCCTGGGTGGGCAGAGGACTGACAGTATTTGGCAGGTCTCCAGTAACTGGACTAACTAACACAGTGGCTGGAATGTAGTAAATGCTTAATAACCGCTTGTTGACTGTACTTAAGTAAGCAGGATCGTGGTTGAGTGGGAAGAGAAAGACGTCAATGAATGTAGAAAACCAGTTTTTAGGAAGAAACTGTTAAAATGGGAAGTGTTCAGAGGAGAGCCACTAAGAGAGTGAGCCATATTGGATCGTGCCATTTTGGCTTCAACTGAAAGGATCTGAGATATTTGGAATAAAGAAGAAAGCAATAATAGCTAGTATTTATATGGTGCCTTAAGGTTTGCAAAGAACTTTATAAGTCCTATCTCATTGGATCTCCACAAGAAATCTGTGAATAAGGTGCTATAATTTTCTTCATTTTGTGAATGAGGAGACTGAGACAGACAGAGGTTAAGTGACTTGTCCAGGCTCATGCAGCTAGTAAAGGTGTGAAGCTAGATTTGAACTCAGGTCTTCTGAACTGCAAATCAATTATTCTGTCCACTATACCATGTAACTGTCTCAAGTATTCTTATCAAGACTTGGCAGTGTTAAGGGGCAGCGAGGTAGCACAATGAATAGAGCACCAGCCCTGAAGTCAGAGGAACTGAGTTCAGATCTTGCCTCAGACATTTACTAGCTATGTGACCCTGGGTAAGTCACTTAACTCCTATTGCCTCAAAAAAAAAAAAAGACTTGGCAGTGTGGAAGAATCATGACTGTCTTCAAGTATTCCTTGGCTTAGTTTCTTTGGCTTCATTTCAGATTTAAATCTCACCTTCTTCAGGAGACCTTTTCTGGTCTCCCTTCCCCCACCAGGTATTTGTGTTTTGCCTTTGAGTATACCTAGATATTTAAATGTTGTCTTTCCCTCCATTAAAATTCATACTCTCTGATGTCAAGGACAGGGTTTTGGCGGGGGGGGGGGGGTATTTGTTGGTTGGTTTGTTTTTGTTTGTTTGCCTTTTTATCATTGCCAGAATTTAGCCCAGTACCTAGAACATAGTGGCTAATAAGCTCTTCAAAGGGCTAACCTGTGGAAGAAGGATGAAACTCATGCTTGACCACAGAGGACTCAGCTAGATCCAATTTAAAGTGAGGGGAGAATTGGGGAAGGGGCCATTTTTGCGTTCATATGATCTAAAGCTTTCTCACAGTTAAAACTATGCCGAAGTGGAGGTCTTCGAGCAAAGAAAGACCCAAGGGCCAGTAGCTGGGGATGCTGTGAAGAGAAGGAGTCATATTGGGCATGTATTGGACTCCTGAGTCCCCGAAACACTTTCCAGTTTTTGATTGTGTGATTTTATTCTATCTGAAGGACTTGTACATGTTTTCCTCTGATATAATGCGAGTTTTTGAGGACAGGTGCTATTTCACCCTCATTGTTTATTCTAAGCACTTTGCACAAAGTGGGGCATACAATAGATGCTTCATAATTTTTCATAATTTTTTAAAAGGCATTTTATTTTTCCAATTACATGTAAAGACAATTTTCAACGTTCATTTTTCAGAAGATTTTGAGTTCCAAATTTTTCTCCCTTCTTCCTTGCCCGTCCCCTTCCCAAAGACCGTCTAAGCAATCTGATATAGGTTATACATGTGCAATCATGTAAAATGTATTTCCACATTAGTCATGTTGTGAAAGAAGAAGCAGAGCCAAAGGAATAAAACACACACACACACACAAATGAAAAAAGTGAAAATAGTTTCCTTCAATCGGCATTCAGACTTCATCAGTTCTTTCTATGGATGTGGATAACATTTTCCATCATGAGCCTTTTGGAACTGTCTTGTGATCAATTGATTAATAGGTACCTACAACTTCATTAAGAGGTACATACAGCCTCCTTTGTGGTACATATAACCTCAATACAATCTTTACACTAAGGCTTTTATTGTTTTGTGGACAACAACACAATACTTGAGATGTTCCTCTATTGTGCCTTACTCTCACTACATGGCTAAACAATCCCCTTTTATTCAGAAAATAAATCATATTTAGGATTTTATACCACTTGTGGTGCCCATCAATGCTTATTATATGCTGTAGCCTGCTTATGCTCACCATGTTACTCAGCACTCCTATTTGTGATTCTTCTGAGACTGTGATGTTTCTTGCTTCAGAGTAATGTAAAATCTCTAGAAGAATAATGGTGTTAAAAAAAAAAAACAGGATTGGGGTCAGTGAGACAGTTTGGATTATTAAAAGCACTGCATAATTTTCCACATGCAACCTAATCTACTCCCCTTATTCAGTTCTGGGTCCAGCCTATTATTTATTCTTACTTCCCGTGCAAGCGTTATGTACTAATAAACTCATTCAATGGACTGCCCATCCAACGTGCGTCATCTTCCGCAAACGAAACGCACACTCCCTGAGGTAAGGGACCATCTCATTTTTGTCTTTGTAATCCAAGCATTTGGCCGAGTGTGTGCCATAGAGTAGACTGACTGATTGTTATTAGAGTCTGAAAAAGAGGGTTTCATTTCATTTCAGCATCCTTGGTCCTTGTAAATATATCCTAGGCAAGCCTCCGTCCCCTATGACTCTGGTTTTCTTCTGAGCCAATAAGAAATTAAGCTTTCCCTGAATAGGCTACTGCCCCTAAGGGAGCGCGTGGTATGAATGTCAACTTTCCTAATGAGCTGAGCTGGCCAACGTTCTCCACATGATGTTGGGAGGACACTGCAGGAGGTGAAGGAAAAGGACGGGGCTGACTAAGCTCTAAGCTAGTGTAGGTCATGTAAACCAAGGTAATGAAGCAATGATGGCGTTTGGAGCAATGGACAAAAATAATGTGACAGAGTTAGGAAAAAAGGAGATTGTTTTGTTTTTTTTCTGGAGAACAAATAATTAAGAACTTGGCAGGAGTCAGAGAAACAAAATGCAGCCTGTAATTCTGTAGACCTCATTTGCCTCTTTGAAATGAGGAATCGAAACTAGAAAATAATAATAGCCAAGAGCTAACGTTACATAGTGCTTACTGTGTGGCAGGTACTGTGCTAACTGCTTTGCCATTTTTATCTGATGTGATCCTCGCAATCGCCCTGGGGGATGCTATGGTTACTCTTCCCATTTTACAGATGAGGAAGCGGAGGCAAACCCAGGTTAAGTGACTTGCCCGGGTTCACACACAGCTAGTAAGTTTCTGAGACTGGATTTGAACTCAGGCCTTCCCGACTCCTGGACCAGTGCTCTGTCCCCTATTCTACTTAAATGCTTTGAATTTCTTTTGCTGAGGAGGCGGCGTGGTCCGGATTCAAAGGACCTGGCTTCAGGTGCCAGGGCTGATACTTTCTGCCTGTGTAACCTTGAGCAAACTACACGACCTCTCTCAGCCTCAGTTTCCTCATCTACCAAAAGAGAGAGAGAGAGAGAGAGAGAGAGAGAGAGAGAGAGAGAGAGAGAGAGAGAGAGAGAGAGAGAGAGAGAGAGAATTGGACTCAATGGCCTCTGATTTTCCTATGGGCTTTGGATCCTGGATTCTGTGTTCTTGTCCAAATCTCAATCCTCGGGAAACTCAGAACCCACCAGTAAAGCAACTAACTTAATCATTAAAACCTCACTAGGCCCAGGCCAAACTGAAGGGAATTTCCCTGATAATTAAACAACCACCTGCATTTTTGTGAGCTCCTTTCTTCTGTTCATCCTAGGAAAGATTTGCACTTATGGAATACAGCTAAAAAGAGACACAGGTTTATGTGCTCATGAGTGACAGCACATGGGTTTTCTACCTCCCTGTGCCTGGGAAGGGGCCCTTTCCTCTGAGTAAAGAAATTGAGTTATTCACTTAGCATAATCTGCTTTAACATTTAGCTCGAGGCTGAAAACCCCCCAGCCAACCCACAGTGAGATGTTAATGTCTCCTTCTACTTGCTACATGGGAGATATTAAGCTGTATCTGAATGTGTGCTCTTCCCTTCACAGCAACTCCCAGTATGTCTACTGGGGACACCTTCTAAGGGGGAGACAGAAATAGCACACACCCAGTAGAAACTCCATTTCTAAGCCCTGGAACGGTGGAAGTAGTGAATCAGAAGCCATTCTCCATTTCAGAGAACCTAGTCTTCTTTTCCATTATGTTTCTTAGAATATTATTTTTTTCCCTATTTGTGAACATCATTAAAGGGGTAGCAGGATAGACTAGACAGGGTTTTTTTTTTATGAAACAAGGTATATCTATGAGATTTAAGAAGTTATGCTAAATAGCATAAAGCATAGGAAAACCATGAAGAAAAGAACATTTGTGCTTGGCCATTTTCTGAACAATTATTAATGAAGAACACATTTAGTTACAATATAAAATAATACATGTTAATACATTAAATTGTGTTAAGGTAGATAGATACACAGATAGACAGACAGACAGACAGACAGACAGACAGACAGACAGACAGATAGATAGATAGATAGATAGATAGATAGATAGATAGAGATAGGTAGATAAATTAGAGAGAGAGAGAGAGAGGTAGATAGATAGGTATGATAGACAGATAAATTAGATAGAGATAGGTGGGTAGATAGATAGATAGATAGATAGATAGATAGATAGATAGATAGATAGATAGATAGACAGACAGACAGGTATGATAGATAGAGATAGGTAGATACATTAGATAAGATAGAGAGATAGGTAGATAAATTATGTATGAAGAGACAGAGAGAGAGAGAGAGAGAGAGAGAGAGAGAGAGAGAGAGAGAGAGAGAGAGAGAGAGAGGTAGATAAATTAGATAGAGATAGGTAGGTAAATTATATAGATAGAGATAGGTAGGTAAATTAGAGATAGGTAGATAAATTAGATCTATAGTTAGATAAATAGAGAGACGATATATAAGATAGGGATAGGTAGATAGATAGATAGATAAATTGGATAGACAGAGATAGGTAGATAAATTAGATAGAAAGAGATAGGTAGATAAATTAGATAGAGATAGGTAGATACATTAGATAGATAAATAGATTGATGATAGATAAGATAGAGATAGGTAGACAAATTAGATAGGTAGATAAATTAGGCAGAAATAGATAAATTAGATTATCAATAACATAAAGGTAAATAAATTACATAGACAGATAGATGGATAGATAGAGATAGATAAATTAGACAGATAAATAGATTAGATAGAGAAAAGTAGAGGTAGAGATAGGGAGAGAAATAGAGACAGAGCTAGAGATAGCAATGGAGCCATCTGTCCTCTAGCTAGATGTTATTCCCTCCAGTGATGGAGACCAGAAACGTTCATTCCTGCCCATCTTGTGTGAATCTTATCTGTTTTCTCTTGCTATATACACACATTATGTGTACATATATAATACACAGTATGTACACATATGTAAATATATTGATAATTATATGTTTATTCACATATATAACATAGATATGTATAATAGGCATGCATATGAATGTATAGATGTAGATATATGCAAATATCTATACAACATTATGGATATAATTATATCTATATCAATAGATACATATAGATAGACATCTATATCTATGGAAAGATATAGGTACCTATATCTGGGGGGAGAATATGAGGAGGGGAAGAGAGAAAGAAAAGATTAAAGGGGCATATATTTCATGAATCTGTGATTTTATTGGTATAGGTAACTCCAAATAAGGGAAATCTCTCTATCATGTAGATTAGCAACTTCTCTGTAATACATTATTTCAGAGGGTCAGCGTTGGAATGAGATTTAAGGTCAGTACCTGGGATTCTGAGAGGTTTTGATGATTTATCCAGGATCTTTGAGTCAGGATGTGTTACAAGCAGTCCTTAAACTTAATTCATACTGATTCTGAGGTCAACACAACACTTGCATCTCTTTGTCTTTCTACCCACCTTTGCTCTATGCATGCATGTATCTGTTAAATATATACCTTTGGACGATATAGATATGTGTGTTTGTGTATACACACATGCATTTATGAATGTTTAGAACTACACAATGAGGTGAAGCAGATGACATCAGTCCCTGTGTGAGCCATCAAAAAGATAGGCAAGAGGTGACAGAAGTGAACAAGAATCATTAGACATCCACTCATCATTTGCTGGCATCCTTAGGATGCCAAGAAAGCATGAACAAAGTTTCTCACATGTTGGGGGGAGCTTCCTGGAGATAATTTGTGGGAAGATATGGGTGACTCACACAAGATTGGGAGGTATGGATGGATTTTTATCTGAAGCATTGGAAGAATGATACATCAATTAGGTGAACGATCTATTGAAATATTTTTTGTGTATGTGTGTGTATATATACACATATATGGGGAAGTACACAGGGAACTCCTCTTTAAGGATAGCAGTTGTTACAATGTGCATATATTTATGCAGTTACACCCATGTGTACTCATACATATGTATGAATTTTTTTTAAAAAGTGAAAATAACCAAAAAAAAAGTGCTGGGGAGCTTAGAAGACAATAATTCCCCATTCTATTTGTTTATCTCAGACTTTCCTGTTCTTTAAGCAGACAAAGGTGAGATAATTAGGTGCCTCTATTAGGGGATGTTTACTATTAGCATCCTCATAGCTGATACTAATGCCCAGGGAGCTCTGTGATTTTCAGTGCTACAGATTTGACAAGAAAACTCAAATTCATACTCTTCTAATAAGATTTTCAATTTTGACTGAATCAATAGAGATTATTTCTCTCCAACATAGATAGACTTTGTGCAAGTTGGAACAGTGTTGGCACTAATGAAGACTTCTAGTAAAATTGGTGCAGGGGGAAAGGGATTTGCAGCTAACTCATCAAGGCCTTGGTCTATAAGGAATATTCCAGGTGGAAAAAATTTATATTTATGAAGATCACCACAACATTCCTAATTTTCTTATGGAAGGGAACTCTTCATAATAATTTCTATGTGTCAGAAGAGTCATACCTACCTGGTGCTATAGAAGGAGCATTGGAGATGAGTTTGGCACCAAAAGAGACCTGGTTTTTAAGTCCTAGCTCTAACGTATTCTAGCATTATGATCATTTCAACTTTGGGCACCAGTTTGAACATCTGAAAAACAAGAATTTTTATGTAGGCATTCCTGAACTCCCAGGATGATTGTGAGCAAAGCACTTTATAAACTTTTTTTGTTCTATCCTAAGGCTCCATCACCCAAATCCATAGTTTTGCTCATACCTAGAATCTTTTCCCACTTCCTTCCACCTCCTGGAATCCCTGGTTACATTAACAACTCAGCTCAACTGCCAGATGTAGGGGAACTTTCCTGTTCCCCATCCTCCCAAACAAAGCTACTAGTAAGAGTACCTTAGGTCTATGTCATAGACTCACATATCTAAATATGCCCTTCTTCTCTCCCCTGTTATAATGTAAGTACCTTGAGGCAGGGACTGCTTTACTTTACAGGGACTGCCTTCGTACCCCCAATGCTTAGAATAGTACCTGGTACATAGTAGGCCCTCATCAAATATTTTCTGAGTGACTGATTCAGTAGAGTGAGTGCTTAGCATCTTTTAAAAAACCCATACCTCTGGTTTCCTTGATAACACAAGTTACTGTAATAATTCATAAAGTATTTTTATTCAATACTGTGTTGATTGTGGACAGCTAAGTGGTGCAATGGATAGAGCACTGGGCCTGGAGTCAGGAACACTCATCTTCCTGAGTTCAAATCTGGCCTCAGGCACTTTCTAGCTCAGTGACCCTGGGCAGGTCACTTACTCCTGTTTGCCTCAGATTCCTCATCTGTAAAACGAGATGGAATAAGAAATGGCAAATCATTTCAGCATCCTTGCTAAGAAAAGCCCAAATGGAGTCACAAAGAGTCAGTTATGGCTGAAACAACTCAACATTGTGGAGTTGTGGATAGAGAATAGTGAGTGTGATGGATAGAGGGCTGTCCATAGGGTCAGAAAGACCAGAATTCAAGTCCTACTTCTGACATAAACTAGGAAGGATCATGGACCAATAACTTTGTCTCTCAGTGCTCTAGGCAACTTTCTAAGACTCTTTGTAAAAGAGGAGCTATTAACTTCCATTCTTGGGACAATTCCTACATTGGAAGTTTCCTATACTGATGAAATCCAGGCCCTTTCTGTATCCCCTCAATAGATATAAATATCAGTAGCAATGTAGATACAATATACATAAGATACCAAATAGAGCTCGAAGTGAATTCAGACATAAGCCACACCATCCCACAAATAAGAAGCCAACGTCCAAAGAAGTAAAGACTATTTGTCCCCAAGGCCACACAACTAATTGTCAAAAGCCTGGACTAAAGGATTAGCAAGATTGTTCCTATCCAGACCAGTGCTAAGGGTACTGGTTTCAGAGGCAGAAGACCCAAGTTCAAATCAGGATCCTCACTACCCATATGCCATTGACGAAATCTCTTGGATGTTCTTGTCTTCATTTTCCTGATCTATAAAATGAAGACGAACTAGTTGATGTCTCCAGTTCTTGCAATCTGACGTCTGTGAAGCTATGATTCCTTGGTTTTCATTAACCTGATTTTCAGGATATTCTTACTAGCTTGATGCAATTTCAGCTTCATATTGGTATTCTGATATTTCCCTTAATGAAGTTATGTGATGGAAAATTGGTGGGGGAGAGGGGTATGTATTTAATGGAAATAATAAGTGAGTAGAGTTAGGCTATCAGTAGTTAATGTTATAATTACCAATCTAATTCATCTTCATTATTCTCTTTTGTCCTGTTTTTGCCCTTCTTTAGGCAGCTAGGTGGTACAAGGAATAGAGTACTATCATTTTACACTTGTGTAAATATGTAAGGAGTCAGAGAGACTTCAGCCTCAGATACTTGTTGTGTGATCCTGAACAAGTAACTTAAATTCTGTTTGCCTCAGTTTCCTTAATTGTAAAATTGGAATAATAATAGCGCCTGCTCTGTAGGGTCATAATAATTAAATGAGATAACATTTGTACATTGCTAAGCACTGTGCCTGGCATGTAGTAAGTGCTATATATATATATATGCTTGCTTTTCCCTCTTCCCTAACCACCTCTCTACCTTCCTCTCTTGATAACTCTGTCTTGTTACAAACCCAGGCTGACCTCTTTATCCATGTTCCTCTTACTCCCTTCTCCCTCCTCTTCTCTTCCATTTTTTCTTTATTTCCATACTGCTATCCTTCTTTTCCTTTATGGTTTTCAGCCTCTCTCTCTCTCTCCTGATCTATCCAGTTGCCAGAGAGTGAAAATAAAAGCCTTACTTAATTCTTTGTATTTGAAAGAATTTTGTTTTGATTGAATAGCATTCCAAGCTCCAGACTGGGGATTTATTCATAATTAAAAACTTGAGTTCTCTCATGACCCAAGACAAACCTGAAAGTGATCAACATTCACAGGAGCCTTCCAGAGATAGTTCTGCCATTGGCACAGATACACAGAGTACACAGTAATTAGCAAGGATGCTAGGGAAGAGCTAATGAATTCCAATTAAATCTTCATTATGTTACACTTTCTGAAGGCTTGTTGTATATTTGGATATTGGTAGATGAGCTTCCAAACTTAAGCTGTGATTCACAGAATTCTAGGATCTCAGACTGGTACCTTTGTATTTCAAAGACCATCTATTGTACCCCAGACTGAAACAGAAATGCCCTGGATGATTCCCCCTCCAAAAAGTAGTCACCCCACTCTTGTCTCAAGACCTCCAGGAAGGGAGAACTTCTGGAAGCACTCATTCTACTTTTCAAATTTTTCTAATTTTAAGAAGTGTTTCCTTCTATCAGTATTATATTTGCTTCTTTGTAAATTCCATGAAGGTGGGGACTCTCTTTTGCCTCTGTTGTATGTTCCAGATACATAGTAGGTACTTAATAAATATTGATTTATTGATTGACTATCTCTACCTTCTGTGGCCAGGTAGTTAAGTCTAATCCTCCCATTAGATAGACCATAAAATAGTTTAATATAGTATCATACCTCTGCTTGGTCTCCCTTCTCCAGTCTAAATGAACCCAGTTCCTTCAACTGATCCTCAATTGTGTCATGATATTGAGGCCTTTCACCAATCTGATTGCCCTCCTCTGACAACTCTATGGCTTATCATCATCTTCCTAAAATGCGTCTCCTAGAATGAAGTGCAAGGCTTAAGATAATTGTCTGACCAGGACAGAGTATAACGCAATTATCTATTTCCTTCTCCTGGATATGACGCATCGATTAAAGTAGCGTACAATTTCAATCGCACTCCCGTAGCAAATTGTGCCTGCGTGTTAAGCTTACAGTTGACTATTATCCTGTGGTCTTTTCTTCAGATATATTATTGTTTATATATAAGTCTTACATTTATGGAGTTGATTTTTTTAATCCAAGTGTAAGACTGTGCATTTATGCCTATTATTTTTCTCATTAGATTTGGTTCACTCTTAGTTTCTCAATATTATTTTTGATCCTGACTCTGTTGCTTAATAATTTCACTCTCAACTTGATGACAGCTTCATCAGTTTTGATAAGCACGCAATCTGTGCCTTTATCCAAGGCAGTAACGATATCAATAGCTGCCTAACCACTGAGCCCAAGTATATATCCCCAGAGGTCTTGTTTGAAGTTAACATTAATGATGTTGGGTCCAGTCATTCAACCAGTGTAAAAGCAGCATGCTGAGACTTCCTAATAGTTTTGTACGTGAAAGTAAAGCAGATTTTGACTACAGCGGGTCACTGTCCTATTCTGTCAGGGGGACTACCTGGATACACATTAGAAGTTCCCATTTTAAACAAAATCATTATATTTGCTCATCTAGAGCCCAGCATCAACATTTTGCCACATGTCACCTCAAGCTCTTTCAAAACATAAGATAACAAGGTACTCTTCTATCTCCACAGAGGGTAAGAGAGTAGATTAGGCATTGGCATTTTTAGAAGGAACCAAAGTGATAAACTAAAGTAGTGATGCTATAACAACAAAAGTCAGGCTTCAGTGAGCAGCTGAGGGAGAGATTTTTTCAGTGGGAACAGGAAGTCTCTCACAACAGGTGTATCATCACCTGAACTATAATACAGTACAGTCAGTCTGTATAGTCAGATCATACAGGTCTGACTATTTCCTCTTCTCACTTAAAAATGTAGGCTTTCCTTTCCACTCTTAGATGGGAGTCTGACTTGGGATTTCCTTCAAGCCTTGGTGGTCTTGGACTCCTGGTCTTACCTTTCCCACTTACTATCTATGGGGCATTGGGCAAGTTGGGGCACTTCCCTGGACTTCAGTTAGATGGCCTCGGAGGCCCTTTTTAGCTCTAGGTTTATATTGCTGTCATCTAATCCCTTTCATTCAAACAACTGAGCCAACATCATTATTGTCTTCTGACTAAATCCATATTCATCTCTTTTCTTTCTCCCTTTCCTCACCATTGTAAAGCCTTTCAAAAGCTCATAGCTTCCTTTGCTCTAAGATCAATTCACCAAGAATTTATAAAACATCTACAATCCCATCCCAGAGAAACCTGTGCCCTGAGGCCTCCCCCCTCCTGATTAGTGAGTCCCTCCCCTAGCTCCCCATTTCATGCTTCACTCCTTATCTGACTTCACCTCCTCACCAGATACCTTGATCCTGAATTATTTTCCCAGTCCCTCTTTCTAGTCCACTATAATGCAAGCTTCTTGAGGGCAGAGATTATATTGTTTGTTTTCATTTGTATCACCAATATTTATCACTGTCTGGTATGTAGTAAGTATATGATATCTAGCTAGCTAGCTATCTTTCCATAGCATCTATTTACTATCAATCTACTATGTATCTATCTGTCTGTCATCTACCTATCATCTTTCTGTCATCTCTCTACTTTTCTTTTTATCATTTGTCTATGTATCTATGTATCAATCATCTTATGTATCTATGTATCTATCTAGGAATCTTTGTATATCTACCTATCTGTCTGTCTGTCTGTCTGTCTGTCTGTCTATCTATCTATCTATCTATCTATCTATCTATCTATCTATCTATCTGTCATATGCCAGGCACTATACTAGGTTCTGGAGGTTAAAAGATAACAATGAAAAATTTCCTTCCCCCAAGAAATTTGCATTTTGGTATGTGAGAGTATCCTTCTCCAAAACAACCATCACCTCCATGTGTTTGGGGGCCAATTTAGAACTGTGCAGGTGTGCCGTTGAACCAAGGAGCTGTTGACAACATTGCCTGGAGGTACAGCTGTCAGTTTAGCTTATTTCTTTATTATGTTTTCTGGGGTTGGAATGTTAATATTTTCACTCACTATTGATGTATATTTAATAGCAAAACATTACCATCCTCAGGTTCTTGCATCAAACAGAAATAGTTATTTTTCCAATCCTTTTTTCCTGTTCTTGATCTTTTTTTTTAATATTAGCCAATCCTGAACCCATCTTTTGTGTTTTTTTTTTTTTTACCTTTCCTCTATGATAGAAGATCCAAATATAGAGTTCAACTTTATAGGAACTCTCTGATACTCATCCATGCATACTGGCTCAAAAGCAGTGGAGGGTTATTACAGTCTCCACTCGAAGATAAATTGCCTTTCCCATTTTATTGTCCTGTCCTGAAACACTTTGAGAAGAAAAGAAAAGAAAGATGAAATCTCTGCTTTGGTTGTAAATGCTGGTGATATATTTCAGACTTAAGAAAACTATTCTCTTTTCAGGTAAATTTCAGAAAGCAAGAAACCTAGTTGTTCATTATGATAAATATAAACTTGATCAAGTCAACAACAACAACAACAAAAAAAAAACCTTTCCATTTTCTACCTGAATATTTGTATTCTTTTGAGGAGTATAGTTTCTATAAGATGACTCTTAAACAGTTTTTTTTCATTTACCTACATTAAGATTAATTACTTGTTGACTGACATTTTAAACTGGATCCTATTTTCCTCCCGCCTAATTACATCCAATCATTTTGTTATCCTTCTGTAATTTCATGGCAACTCTACTGAAAGTATTGTGACTGTAGATTGATATTACACAGCTTGTTATATTCTTAAAATTTAAAGCCTATTAATGGCAGACTGGGAGAAAAAACCAAGAACTTAATTAATCTTAAATTGGTCTTAAATTGTAATTAGAATAGAAGAGGAATAGCCTATAACTTAAATATTTTTTTATCACAACAAAACTTCGAGGTATTGTTCTATTAGGACATTTTTGTAAGGGAAGCGAATAAAAGAAAGAAGTATAGGGGTTCCTGGTAATTAAACAAGGTTGGGCTGGTTATGATTCTGAGGAAATGATGCAGCATTTGACATCAGCAACTGGGCATGGAGCTGTAAGCCAAGGTTTCTTGGATGGGACTCATATATTTCATGTGTGATTAGAAGTCTGCAACCATGCTGGGACTGATGTGAAAAATAAAATGAAATAAAATAAAATAAAATAAAATAAAATAAAATAAAATAAAATAAAATAAAAGCATGTTTCCCAGTGTGGAAAAAGACCACACAGGGCAGGAAAATAAGTGGTCTTAGAAATTCTGCTTCTAAATTCATAGGACTCATCAAATTCATAATTATCCATGACCAAGTCTCTCTGATGTTATTAATGTCCATGGTATTGCCTCAGCTCAAACAGCTATGATGCTCACTGATTCCACATTAGTCATGGCATGTAGGGGGTAGAGAAATTATTTACATTACTGGATTACTTAAGTCCTTTCAATTTCGTAGTATTAAAAAAGAGTCAGAGAAAGTCTTGGATATAAACAAAAAGAAGTCATTATGAGGTTAGTCCATAGAAGGAAAATAATACTAGTTATGGATAAAATAATTCCAGTACTCATCTTTAACAGCATTAGTTATACCTCCAGAAGAAGACAGCATTAGTTATACCTACCCCCACCTACCCCTATCTGGATCTTGCTGATATTTGCATGAGTGGTAAAACAAATATGGAAAGATAGCCGATCGCTTTAGTGAAGGTGAGGAAAAGAAGGCATCTAGTAAGCTTTTGACCTAGTGAATGATATTATCATCTTCATTGTCTTCCCAGTAATTTTTCATAGAAATACAGCCTATAAATATAAATATAAATATAAATATAAATATAAATATAATAAATATAAATGTTAATAGTTTGGAGTTCTGTATATGATGAAATTATAAAAAAAATTAAGAAAAACAACATAACTTTTGAAGTCAGAAAACCTGAGTTCAAATTCTAATGATCTTTTGTTTTTATAGCATCTTCATTTTCCAATATTTGTGCACTCCTCTCACCACACAGAGCCACGTCTATCACAAAATAATATAAAAAGAAGAAAGGATGGGGAAGGTTGGTTACCCTAAGAAAATCTACCCCACATGTCAACCACATGAGCCATTATATCTAGTCTTTCACATCCATAATTCCTTCTGTCTTCAAAGAAAAGAGGAAAGTGCATTCTCATATCTGTACTTCAGGATGATGCTGGGTCTTTATAATTGCATCACATCTAGTTTTGTTTTGATATGTTTTCATTCTCCTTTCCATTTACCTTAGTGTAATCATTGTTGTGAATATTGTTTTCTTAATTCACATTATTTCACTTTGAATCAGTTCATATCAATCTCCCTCATGCTTCTCTGTATTCTTCAAAGTCATTGTTGTTTATAAAGGAACATTCCTTTATATTTATGTCCCAAACATTCTTTCACCCATTACTAAATCAGTTGGCATCAAATTTATTTCTAGTGCTTTCGAAGAACAAAAAGTATAGGTATAAATAGTTGGGTGTATGTGGAATCTTTCTTTCCTTTGGCTTCCTTGCAAAATATGCCTAGTGGTAGAGGTTCTGGATCAAGGATATTGATATCTGATCTTCTGCAGCTACGACTATGGTCTATAGCTTTGGACAAGTCATTTCCCACTACTACTCATGTTTCCTTATTTGTAAAATGCATCAGTTGGACTAGACGACTTCTATAGTTCCTTATAGTTCTAATGTAGCTGGCAAACTAGGATACTTGCATTTCTCTTGCGTGGGTATCAGCTCCAAATGTTCCATCCTCATGTGCTGTAGTGGATTTCATGACAATGTATGGCATCCACCTTGGAGAGTATCTATTTCAGAAAGATTAGATTAAAGACCATGAGTGTGACACATTTTCCATCTGGGTTATTCCTGAATTTTTCATATATAGATAAGAGAACAGGGTATTAGGAATTCGGTTTTGCATCAGAAACATGATTTTGATTCTTTCATTGAATCAATTAAAAATGACTCTAAAATTTGTTCTGTAAGCTAGGTTTTCAATAGGTATGAAAAATTGACCTTCTTTTCCTCACACTTACACCAATCTTGTCTCTCTATAAACTAATGATAATGATAATAACAATAATAATAATATAAATAGTGACTACATAGTGTTTTAAGCTTTACCAAGTGCTTTACAAATAATATCTCATTTGCTTCTCCCAATAATTCTGGGAGAAAAGTGCTATTATTGTGATTATCCCCATTTCACAGATGAGGAAACTGAGGCAGACAGAAGTTAAGTGATTTGCCCAGGGTCACACAACTATCAAGTATCTGAAGCTAGATTTGACCTCAAGTCTTCCTGATTTCAAGTCTAGTACTCTAGCCACTGGACCACCCAGCTGCCAATGACAGATTACAACAGTAACATGATGCCATAGAATACTGTTCCCAATTGTATGGCACAACAGCCAATTAAGTTCATGTTACAATAAGAGAGCAAAAGTGGGTTCTTATGCAGGGGTTCTTAACTTTTTTGTGTCATGGATCCCTTTGGACATATGATGAAACCCATGGATCCCAGTGCAGAATAAAGATTTTTTTAATAATTGAAGAAAATATTAAATTTCAAATAGAGATTAGTGAAAAATAGCTGGATTTTTTTTCTGCCCATGTTCACAGCTCCTCCTTGCAACTGATCTGCTGGTCCAAGAACCCTAGGTTAAGAACCTTTCCTCTTAGCCAGAGAACATGCTAGTCTTGCTATACTCCAACCTTATCGTACTACCCACGGGGCAGGGTATTTAGCTCTGGCTACCATATTTAGGGAATGGCACCGACAAACTTGCAAAACTAAAGAAGGAAACGGGGAGCATAAGAAGGCTGGCAGGACATCTAAGAATCAGCTGAAAGAAGGTGGGGTAGTTAACCTGGAGGAGAAAAGATACAAAATGGACACTATTACTCTGCCCCAGTAATTGAAGCCCTGTTTGAGGAAGAGACTCTAGACTTTAGAGAATCACAGCATCTCAAAGAGAGAGTTGATAGAATCATAGAATCACAGAGTTGAAAGGAAGCTAAATGACCATCTCATCTGGCCTAGACCCAAAAAAGAATCCATCGTACAGCATACGTGGCAATTGGTCAACCCGCTATTTCTCAAAGACCTCAAACACAAGAGAACCCATTCTGCTTTTTGACATCTCTGATTTTCATTCACTTTTTCTGCCATCAAGCTTAAATTTTCCTCTTTTCATTTTCTACCCATTGCTCCCAGTTCCACCCTCTGCAGCCAAGCAGAAAAATTGCTAACAAGTGTCCCCATCCCGAATCTTCTTTCTCCAGGCTATACACCCCCAATTCTTTCAATTACATCTCTTATAGCACAGGCTTAAGATCTCACATCATCTAGGCCTCCTTCAGAATAGTCTCTAGCCCATTAAAATACTTCCTAAATTGTGGCACACAGAACTGAACACAACTGAACCAGGGCAGAATATATTGGAATTATCATCTTTCTTTTCTTGAAAGCTATACATCTTTTAAAATACAGGCCAAAATCTCATTATCTGCTTTAAAAACTCTTCCTGACTCAAGTTTCCTCCCACTGCAGTAACTCCTCAGGAAAACTTCGAAAGACACATTCCTAAAGTGCAAGTCTGATTAGGTCACCCCCAAACTCAACAAGATCCATTGGCTCCCCATTCCTTCTTACTCTTGTTGTTGAGTTATTTCAGTTGTGTCTTACTCTTTGTGATCCCATTTGGGGGTTTCTTGGCAAAGATACTGGAATGGTTTGCCATTTCCTTGTCCAGCTCATTTTACCAATGAGCAAACTGAGGCAAATAGGGGGAAGTGACTTGCCCAGGGTCACACAGCTAGTAAGTGTCTGAGACCATATTTGAACTCAGAAAGATGAGTCTTCCTGACTTGAGGCTTGGCACTATATCCACTGTGCCTCCTAGATACCCCATATCGTCTGTAGGAACAAAAATAAACTCCTTTGTTGGACACTGAAGTCTCTTTGCTATCTGGCCCCTTTCTACCTTTCTAGTCTTTTCAAACTTTACCTCTATTCTTATAGTCTAGATTATAGCTTTACTGCCTTTCTGTTCCACACAACAATGTTTAATCTGCTATCTTACCCACCCCTACAATGGATGGTATTTGAGGGCAGGAACTGATTCATTTTAATTTCTGTATCCCCAGAGCTTAGCACAGTACCTGGTACATAGCAGACACTTAAAAAAGGCTTAATTGATTGATTGATTGTCATCATATCATACTGTTAACATCTGTTGAGCTTATAATCCACCAGAACCTCCATTTTTTCACAAATATGTTTAATTTTCCCCATTTTGGGAAATTGATTTTTTCAATGTAAGTATAATAATTTATATTTGTCTCTATTACATTTCATCTTGTTAGATTTAACCAAAATGGACTAAACTGTAAAAATTTCCCCTCTGTCCTAGCTTGTATCCTAGCTTGGATGTCTGTTTCTTTGTCTCAGCTGTTTATCTCAGCTATTGGAGGGCGGGGTACATACCATAAAGCCAAACACAAATCCCAAAGGCATTCCATTGGAAAACTACTTTGTACATGACATGGAATTATAAATAATAATTGCATATGGTTGTTTAATATTTTTGAATCCTCCTAATTTTTCTAACATCTACCTCCCCCCATCAACTCTAATTTTGCACAAATACCAGTGGAGTGGTCATGATGATAAAGTCTGGACAGTCAGAAGCAGAGATGGAAGAGGAATGAAGGATGACTGGCCTGGGCCTCTCACCAAAATGGAAGTCCCAGGAAGAAATTATGAATGGGAGAAGGTGACTGCAAAGGTGAAAGGATAGTCCAAAGGGAAAATTAAGCTGAGGAATGAGAGCATAGTCCAGAGTATTAGAAACAGAGCCAGGAGAAGACTTTGACTGCTTAGCAAATGCTGGATAGCATTCTGTGGGTGAGACTATAGAGGGAGGAATTGGCATATAGGCATGGCTTGAACAAGATCACCTCTGCAATCCCTTTTAGTTCTGAAATTGTTTGACTCTGAAAGTTTAGCTAGTGTTCTGTCTTAAAGGCCTGCAAAGCCATAGTATGATGGTTTTTGATTTCCTAGAAGAGATTTCTAATATTTTCCTGAAAGAAAGCTTCACCAAGAAAAAAAATGCATCATCTCTCATAAACTCGGTGAATGTCTCTGATACATTGTTTTAGTTAACAGGAAAGAAAGTGTTAATCCTATTTCCCTTTATTTTTACTTGGAATCTCAAAGCTGTAAATATGAAACACAGAGAAATATAATACAGGAAGATGGTAGATGGTTCTCTGTCCACCGGGAGTGAGAAATACCCATGGATAAAATTTCACCCTTTTCATGGATAAGAGAATTCTTTAAGTTCATACCAACTTTTTTTTTTTCTATTCAACTCAGCAGGCTTGATTATGCAATCCTGGTAATCCAACAGATAAATATGTTCACAGATGTGGATAATAACTCTGTAGAGAGAGAATCGGAACTCTTTCCTGTTGTTGATCAGTACTTTTCTTTTTGAGTTCTCACAATATGCCTACTGTTTCCTAGGCACATAGATTATTCCCCATCTGTGCTCATCAATGGAACCCTGCCAGCCATGGCATTGTGTGTGCCTTGGAGCCCCAGGGGGAGATCCTGGGAGCTGAAGTTGTACCATCCTTAATCGATTCCTGGGGCTGACCTAGCAAGGCAACCCGACAAAGCCAAGACTCCTTCCCACAGCACTGACTTCAAGGGCAAAGGGCTACTTGAGGCTGAAATGACAGAGGGAAGGCAGCCAAAATGCCTGGCAAATCAATTATAAACTATTAGAACATCCCTATAAACTTAGAATCAAGATCTATGCCACAAGACTCATTTAGAGGTGAGACCTTCTTACTACAAGGTCTGTGTGCAGGTTCAATCATCACGTATATGTTGTTCCCTTGTGAATATAACAACAGCAATAAGTGTTAAATAGTGCTTTAAGACTTGCAAAGAACTTGACAGTTATTACCTCACTGTGTCTTCATAACAACACTGGGATATAAGTACTATTATTATCTAATTTTATAGATGGGGAAACTGAGGCAGACAGAGATGAAGTAATTTACCCAGGGTAAGACAACTAGTAAGTATCTCAGGCTGCATTCAAACTCAGGCTTTCCTGAATCTAGCCCAGTGCTCTAACCACTGTACACCCTAGCTGCTTCAATTCTACCAACTTTCTCTCTGTGGCAAATCATGTTCTAGTAGAATTTCCCACCGGGAACAAGGGAAACACAGCACCTTCCTTTTTCGCTAATTGTCTGACGAACTCACTTCCCTGATCAAGAAGTTTCAATGACTTTTTCTTTTCTCTAGGGTAAAAAAAAAAAACTTCTGTAACTGAAATTTTAAAATCTTCCTAACGAAATGCAACTTCTTTAGCTAGACTGACTGCGCATTATTGTATTTCACCCACTTTGTATTCCAGCTAAGCGGGTCTCTTTGCTGACCCAAGTGTGCAACATTCCATCACATTTCTTTTTGCCTAGAGACAGTCATCTCCCCATGTCTTGAGTGCTCTCGAGTCAAATCAACTAGCATTTCTTGAGAGTATAGTGTGCTTCAGATGCCATATTAAGTGATGTAAATATAAAGAAAGGTGGGATAGCAAGTTATACATAATAGATTTGCACTGTCATGTGCAATCAACTTTTTTTATGCTGTGTTATGGAAATGTTTGTTTTATTCAATAAATTTTAAAAAATTTAAAAAACAATTGTTTTCAAGGATCTTATAATCTAATAAAGGAGATAACAGGCAAATAAGTATGTATTTACAGGGCAAATTGGGCATATACTCAGCAAAAGATGATAAGATTAAGGGAGACTGGAAAAGCTCAGAAAAAGACACTAAGATAAAGGTGGACTAGGGAGACTTCTTGTGAAAGGCAGAAATTTAGGTGAGACTTGAAGGAGTCCAAGGAAGCTAGGAAGCAGAGATTTACCTAGTGAAAATGCTTAAAGTCAGGACATAGGAGTATCTCATTTGAGGAAGGCAAGGAGGTCAATGTCACTGTATTCCAGAGTCTATGGAGGGAATTAATGTGTAAGAAGATTTTAAAGCTATGAAGGGACCAGGTTATGATGGGCTTTCGAAGCCAAGGGATTTTATATTTTTATCCTGGAAGCAATAGGGCACCATGGGAATTTTCCCTCCTCATGTCAGCTTCAGAAACCCTAGGTTCCATTAAAGGACAACTCTGATCCCACTTCCTCTGTGGGACCTTTCCTCCTCCCCTAAGTGGCCTATACCCTCCCTCTGAAATTACATTGTATTTATTCTATATTTATTTATCTATGTGCTTGGTTTTTTTTTAATTCAGTAAGGTAAATGTACATTTTCTTTTATTAATTTGAGCTCTTTAGAGAAAGTACATCCATGGTTTCTTAGCCCATTACAAATCAAATCCAATGCTTTTTGATCTGAGCATCTTTGAGAAAAAAGACAGCATATGTTGTAGTGGACAGAGTATTTGACCTGGAGTTAGGGAGACCTGGTTTAAATCTTCCTCTTACACTTATCCGCTGAGTGACCCTAGGATAGTCACAACTTCTCTGAATCTATTTTCTTATCTGAAAAATGAGTTAGTCTGACTTGATATTAACATTCCTTCTGACTCTAATCTGTGATATTAAGGAATTTGGAATCCAATTCAGAGGCTCAAATCCTTTAGCCATTATCCCTCTTTGGGGAGGACTTCCAGTCAAGACACCGAAGTACCTTACTTTGCTCCTCTACTTCCCCTCAACTCCTCTGGCCCACTGCTAGCCTCATTTGGAGGCTCTTTTTTGGCCTGTCTATCTAGTTGAAGGTCCATAGTAGCTAATGACGTTTTCCAACATTAAATTAAAATTGTTTTATGATACTATTACAAGTTTGGTTACACAGCAAACATATATATATATATATATATATATATGTATATATATATATATATAAAGTCTTGACTTCATGAGCTTGCATGAATTAGGGGAATTATATAGGATTGGATGATCAAGCCATTAGCCATCTGCCACTGAACTTGGACTCAGAAGGACTCATTTAGTCCACCATCGCTGTGTGTAGCTCTGGAAGTCAGCATTTCCCTCACCCCCACCCCCAGCATTAATAATAGTTTCCTAAGGGTAGCTGCTTAACTTATCATATTACCATTGTTTTGTGTCTTCTGCCCTTGGGGTCCTAGATGAATGCTAAGGCATGGTCTCTCCCTATGGCTATTCTGTCTTTTGAAATGAGGGCTCCCTCCCTATTCTGCTGGTGGTAGTAAAGTTCTCCCTCGGGATCACCTGTGACCTTGGTGTTGTGTGCCATTTGCGCATCATTAAAAGGTTGTAATGAAGTTCTGCCTCACCCAGATTGTAAAAGGTCAAGCAGAAAGTTGGGAGCCAATGAGGTTGGGAAGAAAAATGGTGCTTGCTGCAGAGGTTGAGGGATCCATGATATTGATGCCAGGGGGGTTTCAGCAGAGTAATAACTGGGTTAGCAATGGAATGTAAATCTTCTCAGCCACTTAGTCTGAATCTGCTTTTTCTTGATTTGTGGGGATATATTTTCAAGAGAGTACAGGGAAAGTCATTACACTCCCCGGAAAGCTAGTGGAATTGGTAAATGCATTGTAGATGGAAAGCCACAAGCAAAGTGGAATTAGAGGAGAGGGGGTGGACGTATAGAGTTCTTCAGTCTTGCTCAGCACATGTAAGTGTTGGGAAGCTCCAAAAAAATAGTGAACTAAATATCTAATTAACTAACTAAGAGTAAATATCTTTAAGGATATAAAATTTTTAATCCTCTAAACTGAACACAAAATATAAATGTTAGCAAATATGCAAACTTGTAGCAAAGAATTGATTAATTATGCACATAGCATCAGCTTGAGGGATTCTCAGAGATGGATGGGGTAAACATGGTGCAATGGTAATGGCATTAGATTTAGAGTCTAAGGGCCTGGATTCAAATACTGGCTCTATTGTTTGTCATTTGGGACTTTGATAAGTTACTTTTACTTCTTTTGACCTCAGTAAACTCATCTGTGGCATGATACTTGAGGTCCCTTCAAGATCTAAAGGTATGATCTTATGACCCTAGTAGGCCAGTAAATAAATTAACAACCTATCGACAGTTTAGTAACTAAGGCATATAAAGTTTCCAGAGAACATGGAGGTCAGAGATCATGGATCTAGACCTCAAAATAACTTCAGGAAAAATCTAGTGCAATGTGTTCGTTTATAAATGTGGAAGCAAGGCTCACAAAGTGTAAAAGCCTTGCCCAGTATCACACAGCTTATGAGTATCCGATGTGGAATTTCAAACCCATGTCTTCCTAACTCCAAACTCAGCTCTTTATTCACTAAGCCATTTTGCTCCTACAGTGAAAATAGGAGATAAGAATACTAAGGGCATTTCACCAACCCTTCAGCATAGGTCAGCTAAAAAAAAAATGGTAAATTAATTGGCTTGGCTTGTATTGGCTGAATAAAAAGTGGCTTAAGTTCCAAAGATTGGGGTTGAAAGTGACTTGTATTTGGGTTCATAAAGTTGAACTCCAGAAAATTGTCTGCAAGAGTATACAATTGATTCCCGGGTCACAAGTTTCCACATAGCAGAAAATGATCTCTTATTTAACCAGTAACCAAGCTAGCTGCTGGCAAAAGTCAGCCTGCTACCTTAAATTGGAACATACGCATACATATATAATATATAAATATATCCATGCATACATACATGCATATACATAGAGAGGCATGTTTTGGTCTAGACCTGTGATTTTTTTGGTGTCAAGGACTCCCAGTATGGAACCACCCTACCACAGATGCAAATTGGCAGCTGTAGTTTAATTTATCTTCATAAAGAGTTGCCTAGGGACAGGGAGAGGTGAGGTTTCTTGCCCATGCTCATGCAGATAATATGATGAGAGGAAGGATTTGAACCCAGGTCTTCCTGACTTCGAGGTTAGCCTTTTACCCACTATGCATCATGTCCCCTAACAATGAATGTGTTTACATTTAGAGAACTGCACTGTTTTGTTGGAAGATTAAATTTTAAACTCCAACTTTGTTTTAAAATTCTTTAGTCAAAGGCAAAAACTGTTAAGAACTGGCTGTATTTCCTTCTTGTAATACATATGCTCAGCTCCTGGAGCTTCATGTAAAAATTAGGAAGACGGCTTCCCAAGATGGAGTAGAAGGCAGTCACTTTTCTTTTATAAACTGGAAGAAAATGTAGAACATGTGATTAGATATTTTGACTTTATCTGGAATCCATTGACTTTATTTGATTACAGGATCAAAGGCTTAGGGCTGGAAAGGATATTAAAGGTCGTCTACTCCAACCCCCTCTTTTCACAAATGAGGAAACGGAGGCACAGAAAAGCAAAGTGATTTATCTAAGGTCACACAGAGAGTAAGTGGTCCAGTCAGGATTGAAGGCCAGGTCCTCTGACTACAAACTGAAAAATAATATTTTAATTAGTAGTAATTACAGGGAGAGTTTGTTGTCATTGCCATAGCTGTCATGGAGAAGCACCATTGTGTAGAAGATAGAAAGCCAGCCTCAAAGATTTCTCCACTACTGACTGTGCAGCTCTGGGCAAGACACTTAACTCTTCAGTGTGTCAGATGACTGTCCAACAAGGTTAGCTGTCAAAAATATATCAACCACGTACTTGGAGAGCTCATTTCCTTCCCCTGGAATTTTCTTTTATTTTTTTAAAGGCAATTGGGGTTAAGTGACTTGCCCAGGGTCACACAGCTAGTAAGTGTCAAGTGTTTGGTCTGAGGCCGGATTTGACCTCAGGTCCTCCTGACTTCAGGGCTGGTGCTCCATCCACTGTGCCACCTAGCTGCCCCCACCCCTGAATTTTCTATCCCAATGAAATCATAGATCTAGATTATTACTTTGTTGTCATCATTGTTATCATCAACATCATTTTCATTATTATCAATTTAATATAATACAATACTACACTGTTATATAGCACATTGTATCATAGTATATGTATAATATCTTATGTAAAATGTGTTAAATATAAATATTACTGTATTTTAAATACAAAAATAATTACAGTAACATTATTTTTCTTTAGGATATAGTTATAAGAAAAATAATTCTCAGTATTACTTGTATGACAAAAATAATTATGAACTTTGTATTTTATTCTTCTAATTCTATATTTTCTCATCTTTCTATTTAATAATAATAATAAATATCTTTGCATTGCTGTAAACTTTACAAAACCTTTTGCACATATTTTCTCATTTTTTTCCTAAAAATAACTCAGTCAGCCAAGTGTTGTAATGTGGTCAAAACTGACCCCATTTTACAGATTTAGAAATTCAGGTTTCAGAAGAAGTGACTTGTGGTCAGTGCCTGCAGCTCCCAAGAGTCAGAAGGAAGTGCGAAAAGTATGTGTGCTCTGATGTCAAGCTGGGGCCTAGGGAGACAGACAGCTCAGTGTTGTATTCAGTAGGATGATTAGTGATGAATAAGCATGACCTCATTGCTGTGTGATGTCGCCCATAGGAAATTAGTTATTGCCCCTTTAAGAGTAGGTAGAACCCTTTCACCCAGTCCCCTACTTCACTGCTCTCCCCCACAGAGATGATTCACTTTGCATTATCAGTCCTTGCTGACAAGCAGACTTTGTCTCTGTCTCTCTTTTTCTCTTTCTCTCTCTCTCCCTCCCTCCTTGATCTAAGAATACTTATCCATCAAAATCTACATTTGTATGCCTTTATAAATATATCAAAATATACATATTGATATATAAAATACAGATATGTTGATAATTACATATCAAAAATTGCTGCATAAGTATATAGCTGCTACATTGATTTTATACGTACTTAGCTATTTTTCATCTCCCTGAGAGCAGAGATTGTTTTTGCCTTTCTTCATATCCTTACCTCTTAGCCATCTGGTATTTAGTAAGTACTTAATAAATGGATGTTAGATGACTGATGAGTGATACATGGAGCAAATTTAAAATGAGATAAATATAAAGCACTTTGCAAGCTTTGTAGCACTATATAAAAGCAAGCTATTACTATTCTTTTTCTCTTCTGCTATATATTTTTAAAGTCACAGAACCTGATAGGTCATATAACTTGAAAGTGTTTCTAGAAATAAAGTCTACCAGACCACTGGCTTTTGCTTTCATGATACTGCTTCCAGTTCATTTTCTCCACCAGTGTTGGAACCGCTTCTTCTACTATGAAAGTAACAAAATAATTCATGACACTTTTACTGTTTTCTGGATATTTAGAAACTGCCATCAATAGGCATTTAATATACACTCAGGCTACTGTCATTATGAATAATTTGGCTATGGTTAAATATAATAATTAGGTACAATCAAAATTGTATTTATTAAGCTAACACCCCAACATGGCACTATTAGGTACTGAAAATAATTATCGTGATATTATTACTATAAGTAGATGTTGTCACACAGGAGATAAAAAGACATGTCCAGTGCTGTCATTTTCCCAAATTATGAGGGAAAGGTAAATCCAGTGTTTTTGTTTTCTTTGACCAAATGTGTGATTTCATTGGTAGATGGAACCAGCTGAAACTAATGTAGGTAATACCTTTTAGGCAATTTATAGCATTGGAGCGTAGACTGAGACATGAGAAGTTTAAATGACTTACAAAGTCACATACTCAGTATGTGACAGATATAGAACTTAAACAACTCTTCTTGTCTTTGAGATCAGATCTTTATCCACTGAAGCAGTTAAGTGTCTCAGTGGATAAAGGATGTGGTCTAGAGTCAGGAAGACCTGAGTTCAAATCCAGCATCAGAAACTTACTCACTGGGTGAAGCTGGGCAAGTTACTTAACCTTGTTTACCTCAGTTTCCACATCTGTAAAATAAGCTGGAGAAGTAAATGGCAAACCAGTTCAGTATCTCTGCCAAGAAAACCCTAAATGGGGTCATGAGGAATTGGACACTACTGAAACAAATGAACAACTTTATCCACTCTCTATGGTGTCTCTCGTATGTTTTTTTATCACGCGTTTATTGATTTCTGTGCTTATGATTTAATGGAATGAAGCATTATCATGAAGTTCCCAACTCTTGGGTTTAATTCCAGTGCTGGTGTTGTGGACATAAGTAAGATTCCTCGACTCTTAGTACCCTCATCCAACTCTCTAATTAGGTTTATTGAACTGTAGCAGTAGAGATACTTTTCAGACTAGACAGTTCTCACACTAATGAAATCACAGATTCACACCTCCACTAATACATGCAGCCTAATTTAAATACATATATATATACATACATACAGATAGATAGATAGATAGATAGATAGATAGATAGATAGATAGATAGATAGATAGATAGGTGTATATGTATATATATAAAATACCTCCTTATTATTTCTGGAATTTCCTTGATGCAATGGATCTAATCCACAGGATCACAGATCTAGAACATGAAGAGATCTTATATCAAAGCCAACATCTTCATATTCTAGATGAAAAAAAGAGAGAGAGAGACATCAAGAAAAGTGAAATGGCTTTCCCAAGGTTACATAGGTAGTATAAATGTTAGCTGTTAGTATTATTATCTATGTAGCAAGTGACAGTCAAAGAACCTGTATTTATCAAACCCCCTCAATGGGTCAAATGTTGTTCTAGGGGCTGGTGATACGAAGATAAATCTCCCCCAACCACTTCCATCAGAGAGCTTACTTTGGAGTAAACAAAATATACACATAAAAGTATATGCAAAAGAGGTACAAAACTGTTTGAGGAGAAGGTAGTCCCAGAAGCTGGCAAAGCAGGACCCCCTTAACACCTTAGGACAATTAGTTAATCGCATTAGTAAATTGTTACTTTGGAATTCATCTATGATGGGGGGCAGATGGGAACAAAGCAAACTGACAGAAAGCTCTTGATGGTAGAAGACTGAATGAGAACAATAATTAAAAAAGAAAAAGATCTAAGGGGCAGCTCTTTGGGAGCTCTGTGTTTTGTGTGGTAAGGGCAGCGAGTACCATGAAAACCTTCTGCCCAAGCTCTATTCCATTCTAACCCTAGGTAACTAGATGGCTCAGTGGACAGAGCTCTCGGCCTACAGTGAGAAACACTGAAGTTCAAATTTGGCATTACACAATGACTACCTGTGCGATCCTGAGAAAGTCATTTAACCTCTGCCTCAGTTTCCTCAACTGTGAATCACAATAGAATCCACCACATAAGGTTATTGTAAAGATCAATGAGATGCAATATTCGTAAAGTGCTTAATATGGTACATAATAGGTGCTTCATAAATACTTCTTCTTTTCCTACCACTAGAGATTCACAGCTCGTATTTTATTTGTCTACCTACTAGCAACATAAGTCAGCACTGAGGTACAGACATATATTTTAGTTAATAATGTTCTAGTTGTTCTTAAAGAGACTGACCCCATTGGCTGCTGACCTGTTGTTTAAAATGTAGAAATTAAAGTCAAGATGTAATGTGTGAAAGAGAAGGCATCTGAAAGCAAACCAGGAAGGATTCTGGAAAAGTCTGGAATTCCAGAATCAGAGAACTGAAGAATTGCAAGCAATTCCAGAAGCCATTGAAACAACCCTTACCTGACCAAGGATCTCCTAAACAAAATGCACAACAACTTGCCATCCACTATTGCCTGGAAACCCTTAAGTGAAAGGGAAAATCACACCTCCAGCAATAGCCTATTCCACTTTTGGAGAGTTTTAACATTTTTAGAGGTTTTTTCCCCCTTTAATCAATTCCCAGTCTGGCCCTCTGTTCCTCCTACCCATTGGTTCTATTTGTGGCTTTTTGAGCGCCTGTAACTGGATGATTGGCTTGTAAAAGAGAAAGTCAAAGAATTATGTATGGGGAGGTGCTGTTTTAATTTTGGCTCTGAATAAAGCTGTTTTACGGTCTTTCAAGAAGAAAAAGAAGAAGTCTGCTAACATATTGGATTGATGTTCTTTGAAGCATTTCTAAGGGATCAGGGACAAGAGTTGCCCAGTTAGAGCAGGCCCATGTAACCCGGGGACACTAAACATCTAATGGAAAGCTCACTTTCCTCCCGCCCCCATAGACTGAAATCAAAGATCTGTTGTTTCATTGAAGTCTCCTATAGCAGAGATGGCCAAATAATTTCACCTTATATCCATCATAGACTGTTTAGAAATATTAGGCTTAGAAAGAAGGCAGAGAAAGCGGCCTTTTTAAGGAAGCTGTTTAATGATTTAATGACAGTAGTCTCAAAGCCACAATCCAGCTTTTGTCTTTCTTTTTAGATTTGTAAAGCTGTCACTTAACTATGATTTTTGAATTGTGTCTTCTCAAACAAATTTTAGGAAATATACTCAAACCATTGATGGGATACAATGAAGCATCAATGGCCTAAGCTGAGATTCCTTTAATGCAGAAGAATAATGCAAACCTGAGCTAAACATTTTAAATTTTTGTTAGACTCCACTGGTATATATGCTACCTATTTTTCCCCAAGTGGTGTTTGTTTTTTTTTTTTAACTGGATTTCAGTTTTGGAGAACTGAAGTTAGCCCAAGTGTAGCTGTTAAATTTACTCTTATGCAAATATATCTTTGACTTTTAAGCCCCCTGATCCCCTCATCAAATGCTTCAGAAATGGACTTCATCTATTATCTTTTTGCTCCCTTTTTCTTATCTAAGACATATAATTTGGTAACTTGGTAATTTACCATTAAAAAGAAAGGAAAAGAAAAGAAAAGAAAACTTATCTGCCCAAAAGAACTGGAGGAAAAGAATTGAGAGCAGAGTATCTGGCATCCTGTCTGTTTACATCTTATCTCTGCAAAAACCTTCCAGTTTCTAAATCTGGGCATATGCCATTTGCAAGCACTTGTGCATAGGTTTTCTTCTCTTTTCATTTAGGTTTTCACAAGGCCTACTTGTCAATATTGTATAAAAATAGTGCCTGGGTGGTTTATAATAGAAACATTTCTCCTCATCTCCATTTTCTATATAAAAGTTAGGGATGATGGTTTATTTTCTGTGAATGCCCCCTGGGCATTTCGCTCTGAAAAGGTTTGCCTGCCATCTTGTCAACAATAGCATAGGCCATGACTGAAAGGTTAAAATTTCATGGCAATATCTTGGTAACACCATCATTTGTTTGTGCTAAACTGATATTGGTTCTTATTGGGCAAGGTCTATTTTGGCATGGCTTCACATCTGAATGCTCATCCTGAAAAATCTGACCTGCACACCCAGGCTCTAAACCAGCCATCTGTCTTGTCTTGGTCTTCCTTGCTCCGATAGAAGACAGGTTGGTATTCAGTTCTTCTAAAATCCTCAAGTAAACAGATGTGTTTGTTCCCCACACCAGGAGGCTCTTGCTAATAATCCAAAAGCAAAGCATCTGATGGTAGTCAAGTCTCTGGTTGCCCTGCTGCATTGTTCTTCATCTGGGCTTTCTGCTTTATTACTATATAATAGTTTCTCCACAGAAGCTGAGAAAATGAGACAGGTTGCCTCAAGTAACCCCTGAGGAAAGTAAACAACAACAACAAGAAGAAGGAAAACCCAAATTCTAAACAAATAGGAGCAATTTCATCTCGGTCAAAATAGCAAGAAAAGGTAGCCTGATTCCTTTTCCCCGCCAGTGTCCGGAGATGAATCTGAACCTGAGAAATCCACCTTCCCACCTCCTGTGTTCCATTAATCACAACAAAGATCCAAACATTTAATCAAATCAGAATAAATCTAGGAGCTGTATCATTACTAGTTATGAAAGCAGTTTGGACTACACTAGTATTTTTCAGTTCTCTCCAACGCTTAGCCATAAAGCAGAAAAACAAAAGAAAACAAAACAAACAAAAACCCTTATCTACAATGTACTTTTTCCTCACCAGAACTTCTGAGAACGGCCAGATCCCTTCAAAGTTCAACTCAATTGCCACCTCCCACACCAGCCGGTTCCTGGTAGCTGTTAGTACTCACTTATTCCTATTACATATTTACTTAGCTATTTGCACCTTTTTTCTCCTCATTAGCTCCTTGAAAGCACAGTATATTTCTTTTCATATTTATGTGCCCAACAAGAATCACAGGCTTTTGGACTTACTAAAGATTTCTTGAATTATATTGAACTTTCGTTGAATTTAGTTGAATTCACTATGGTGTGAATTGAATGTCCTCCTTGGTGCTAGCTAACTCCAAGATTCTGAGTCTGATTCTCTGAGCATAATGATAGGTTCAAAACAAGTCATGACATATTTACTATCTCAACCAAAGTCTTTACTTTATGGAGTCTTCTCCACCAAATTAAAACCTCTTCCCATAATCCTTTCTATTCTAGAAGGCTGGGGAGGGGCATATTCATCATTTATTTTACTTTGCTGCTGATTGATTTAAGTGAATCTTTTATTTGAAGAGATGAGTGAGCAAGGGATCACTCACTTTTCAAAAGTCCCTTAAAAGATGAATTTTGTGCAGTTGTGTCAGAATCTTCATGACCAGATTTGGGGTTTTCTTGGCAAAGATGCTGGAGTAGTTTGCCATTTTCTTCTCAAGATCATTTTGTAAATGAGAATTGAGGCAAACAGAGTTAAGTGACTTGCCCAGGGTCACACAGCTAATAAGCATCTGAGGTCAAATTTGAACTGAGAAAGATGAGTATTCCTGATTCCAGGCCTGATACGCTAAACATTGTACTATCTACTTACCTTGAAAGGTGACAGTGCATTTTAAAATGTGTTTTCATTTACCCACCTGTGGTTGGCTTTTATGATATTTATGGATGATGACCCTGGCTTTGTGTAAAGTTTAGTTTTAGAGAAGTGGCTTGAAGTCATGACATCATAGTCATTGGCCTTTGTATCAATCTGCTTCAGTTTTCATACCTATGAATGGCAGCGTATCATAATGGTTAGAAAGCTGACTTTGAAGCCAGGGAAATGAGGGTTCAAGTTTCACATCTGACCCATACTGGCTAGGTAAACCTGGGCAAGTCACTTAACTTCTCAAATATATAAGCAACTCTTTAAGATTAACTACTGAATTCAGGAAGGGCAGCAACCTGCACTGGTAAGAGGGTTTCTTCACCTGGGAGTGCCCTATACCAATGTTCACAAGTCTAATCATGAACCTTAACCCTCACCTTTATTAATAAGGGTATTTATACTCAACTCACCTTCTTTGCTCATTTTCCTCAAATCACAAATTAAGTACATAGTAGAGAGGAAGTGTAAGCATAACCAGTAGAGAGGTGCAACGTGGAAGGGAAATACAAGATGTCAACATTTGCCTATCTCTAATACAGGAGGGAAGTGGGATGTGTGATTTAGTTTCTAGGTGTCAAAGAATGCCCTACTAAGGAGTTGGGACTTTATTCTGTATGCAGTAGGGAAAGATTCCTTAAGCATGGAAGGGGGGGAAGTGGTAAAAGTCATATTTCCAGAAGATTGGCTTGTCGACAGAGTAAAGGGTTCTATGAGTAGGCAAGTATAGGAGTCAGTTCACTCATAAAGTGAACAACATAGAATTCAGAACTCAGGTGAAGGGTTGGTTTGAAAGGTGAGTAGAGGTCTCTCTTCCTCCTGTAACTCCAGAGAAGACGGATAGCTGGGGACAGAAGCAGAAATAACAGAGTGTAGGAAAGTGTGAAGTGGGGGTATAAGCAGAAAAGGTCATGGGGGTAAAGGAGGAGGTTTGGGGGGTCAGGCCTGATGCAACCTCTGTGGAGAGTGAGTCAGAGAGTCAATAGAGGATAGGTACAAACAAGTACAGCTAAGCAGTGACCAGGCCAACTTGAATTGGAAAGCATGCATCTGAAAACAGGCCAGGTCTGCAATGCTATGACTTTCTCCAGCTGTACCCTGCACCTTGGTTACAGGTGCAAACAAAGCAGATAGTAAAGAGGATGCTGAGATGACCATCTATCAGACTGTGAAGGTCAAGGGGTAACTGGGTCGAGTGATGCTGAAGCACCCCTCATAGCGTTCAAAGTCAGGATGGTTTCCAATGTAGCTGCAGGGTAGCCAATGGTCCAAATGAAGATGAAGCAGTCAATTAATTTACTTGAGCAAATGAAATCTCATCTACAAAGTAGATTTGAGAAATATCATAAACAAAGGCCACTGAGATATATTTCTATTCAGTGCATAAAGGGCATAATTTTACTTCATTAATAAAGTGAAGCCTTTATGTAAAACATGCATTCTTTAGTGGTATTTTATGTAAGGCTCAAATGACTTCATTACTCAAATAGCTTTTTAGGTAGTGTTTGTATGGAATTACTAGACAGCATTTAAATCCAACTATATAAGCTGATTTCTCAAGAGAATATTGAATCAATAAAAATAAATTTCCATGTTTCTTTTGCTTAAGAGTGATAGAACCAAAGATTATTCTAGCTGAAAGGGACTTTGGAAACAGCCTAGTCCAAGGCCCTCATTTGGCAAGTGAGGAAATTGAATTGTTATATCCAAGTTTTTATAGGAATTCATTGCTAACACCTGTCAGGAAGGTTGCATTTTTTTTTCCTATCAATTTTAACTCTTTGGTGATTTTTAAGTATTTGCTATGACAATGACGTAGTTCTGGCTGCTACAGGTGATCAAAAGAAATAACACATGAACCCTGCCCTCTGGAACTTTCACTATAGTAAAGAAGTTAGTACACAAATAATTACTCTGTAGAATACTTAATTCCTACTATATGCCAGGCACTATACTAGAGATGAGACAGGGAGTAAATCCTTCTATGAGCTTATGATCTATTTGGAGGAAACTAAATGTATGTAGATAATTAAATAATAAAAATATATGCAGAGTAACTAGGAAGTAACTTACAAGGGAAGGGCTAGAAACCCCGGGCTGGGGATCAGGAAGGGCCTAACAAAGGGATGGCCCTTGATTGTACTAAGCATATAAGGCTGAAATTAAGATTTTCTGGAAGTTTAGAAAAGGAGAGGATCAATTAAAGCTGGAGGGGTCATCATACTGGTGTCGAGGGATGGAAACTTCATGAAAGAGCTAAATTTCAGAGATATAATGAGGGAGAGAATTCCAGGTTAGGAGGATGGTATTAGTGAAAGCTCTAAAGTAGGAAAGTGTGGTGTATTTGGGAAGGAGAATAACATGGTGTACTGTAAAGAAAGCAAGACGAGGTGTCCAAAAACCTGTATGTGATCGTTGTCTCTGTTGTTTACTAACCATATGATGACACTTTCAAGGCTCCAGTTTTCTCATAAAAAATAGTCAGAGGTGTTTGAGAATATGATCTCTCTCAATTTCCAATTCTTTGCCACCACAAAAACAGCTGCTCTAAATATTTTATATCCAAATATTTTATATCATTTTTATGATCTCTTTGGGATACAGCCCTATAAGTGCTATTGCTGGGTCAAAGAGTATGCCCATTTTTATACCCTCTTGGGCATAGTTCCAAATTGCTCCCCAAAATGGTCAGATCATTTCACAGCTCCACCAACAATGCATTAGTGTTCCAATTTTCCCACATCTTCTCCAACATTTATCATTTTCCTGTTTTGTCATGTTGGCCAATCTGATAGGTGTGATGTGGTACCTCAGAGCTGTTTTGATTTGCATTTCTCTAATCAATAGTGATTTAGAGCATTTTTTCATATGACTATAGATGGTTTAATTTCTTCATCTGAGAACTCCCTGTTCATATCCTTTGACCATTTATCAATTGGGGAATGACTTGTATTCTTATAAGTTTGACTTAAAGCCCATCAATTGGGGAATGGCTGAACAAGCTGTGGTATATGAATTTAATGGAATATTATTACGCTGTAAGAAATGATGAGCAGGCAGACTGGAAAAACCTGGAAAAACTTGCATGGACTGATGCTGAGTGAAGCGAGCAGAACTTGGACAAGGCTGTACACAGTAACAGCCACGTTGTGCGATGACTAACGTTGATAGACTTAGCTCTTCTCAGCAATGCAAGGGTCTAAGACATCTCCAAAGGTCTCATGATGGAAAATGCTATCCACATCCAAAGAAAAAACTATGGAGTTGGAATGCAGATGGAAGCATACTATCTGCTAGTGTTTTCTTCTGTTCTTGTGGTTCCTTCTATTGGTTCTAATTCTTCCTTGCATCACTAATGTGAAAGTATGTATGATAGAAATGTGTATGTATAGCCTACATCAGATTGTACGCCACCTTGGGAAAGGAAGCGGGGAGGGAGGGGGAGAAAAATTTAAAACTCAAATGCTTATGGAAGTGATTGTTGATAAATTAAAATAAATAAATTTTAAAAAAGAGAATATGATCTCTAAGGTCCTTCCTGGCTCGAAAAGACTCATTAAGTCTGACTGGTTCATATTATACGGCATATAAAGAATGCTTAAGTTACCTCAGGGTTACAGAGTCAGAAGACGTCTTAATTGAAATGGAACATATGGGATTCTAGGCTCTTAAGTTTGGACATGGAAGCAGCCTTAGAGACCACTGAGTCCAAGCTGTCATTGTACAGTCTGATGTCTAGTCAAGTGACTTGCCAACAGCCATGCAGCTGGAAAGGCTGATACCCCATCCATGGGGCAAGCCCTTCAAATCCTTGAATTCAGCTGTTGGATTCCCTTGCGTCTTCTCCAGGCTAAACATTCCAAGTTTATCCCAACATTCCTCATATGGCATTTACTCGAGGCCATTCACCAATGCTGGTCACCATCATCTGAATGCTCTCTGGCTTATCTGTGGCCTTCCTAAAAGGTGAAGCATGAGTTCAGACTTTGTCTAGAATCGAAGGGAGCTTTGGACCATTAAATATTAAAGAGAAGGAGAAAGCATAAAGATATTAGGAGAATCTAGTTCAATTTAATAAGGATTTTTAAAACATCTGTGTGCTAATTGCAGAGGATACAAAAACATCAACCCAAGCACTGGCTCTCACAGAGCAGAATATTCAGTGTGGTGTAATGGAGAGAATGCTGGATTTGGGGTCAGAGGGCTGGGGCCAAATCTCAGCTCTTCTGCTTAATCCTTGGGTAACTGTAAGCAATTGAGATCATTTTTCTGGGTCTTAATGTCCTCATCTATAAAATGGGGGGAGGAAGGGAAAGAAACACAAGTATGCAGTGTCATGGAAGGAGGAGAGAATGTCAGGAACAAAGTAGCAAGATGTCAAAAAAGTTGAAGATTGAGACTTGACTAGATTTGATGATTAGGAGGTTACTAGTGATCACTGAGAAGAGATTTTTGGTCTATTTGAAAATGAGAGTCAAATTGCAAGAGATCAAGGTATGAGTGAATGCAAAGAAAATGAAGGCACTAAGTAGATATGATTCATAAGACTTTAACAATAGAAGGGAAGAAAGAAATGGACAACAGCTTGTGGAGTTAGCCAAGTTATTTTAGGAGGGTAGATGGAAATATGTTTGTATATGGAGGCGAAAGAAGGCATAGCAAAGTTTTGCCTTCCCAAGATGTAGAATGTCCTTTTATTTGGCGTAAGGTGGGAAAGAAGAGGGTATGAGTACAGACAGGGAGAAGATTTGAGATTTGGTGAAGGAAAAGTGAAGTGTTATCAGTTAGATAACAGCAACAATAATAGCTATATAGTTATAATATATTATGATTATGATACATAATACATTATGTTTATAATACATGACATAGTATAGTTATAATATATAATGGTTATAATGCATTATTATAGCTATTATTATTATTATACCTATTCTATATAATGATAGTAGCTATAACTTAAAAGATAATAACAATAACAGAAATGTGTCTAAGCACTTTAAATTTGCTTGGTGCTTTGCATCATCTCTTTGGAGGTTCACAAATGCCATGTTAGGTGAGTACCACAGGTATCTGACATCCATGTCATGGGTGTAGAAATTGAAGCTAATAGAAAGGATGTAACTTGTCCAAGGTTACAGAGCTAGTCAACGTCAGAGGCATGATTAGAAACCAGTTGTTCCTCACCCCACCTTATGCAATCTGTCCACTGGGCCATACTTTCTCTAGCTGTGGGCATCTTCCATGAATGAAGAAGGATAGCAGTCTGAAGGTTTCCTAAGAAAGGACAGAGTTGGCAAGGGTCATTATATCTTTCTATCTTCGCCATTGCATGTCCTCACCAGTCATGCCAGGAAGGCATTCTTCCCCGACACTTCTTAGAAGTCCTAGTTTCCTTCCAATCTCAGCTCACATTACCATTGTGAAACCTTCCTCTGACCCCCCCAGCTCCTTGTGTTTTTCATACATAATGATATACATCTTTGCTCCACCAGCTAGATCACAAGCTCTTCAAGGTCAGGGATTGTTTAGCTGTCTCTGTGTCCTTAGCCCCTAGCACACTGCCTGGCAAATAATAGGCATTTAATAAATGCTTGTTGATGGACCGTACGATTGTACAGTTGGCAGCAAGAGATTACTGGCAGCCTCTGGGATGGAAAGGGCACTGAGGAGCGGCATCCAGGAATGTCAAAGATTTACTTTGCCAATTCTAGAATTTGTTTGCGGCTGGCCCGATTTAAGTACCACAGCAAATAATGAGAATCAGCAAAACACAAGCTGCAAGTAAGTATTAATGTGAGTTTATTATTGGCAGAAATGATGACATACAAATACTAATGAGCAAGTATTTCTCATTTAGCTATTATTTGTCATTTCTTTTTCCCATAATTGAAATTCTTGCTATTAGAAGGAATATGAACATGGAAAAAGGCAGACATTTCTTTCAACAGAGGGTTTTGCAGATAGGACTAATTAATCAAGGGGTAGAAAGAGAAAATTTTTTTTATTATTGCAAATTCTGCCCAAAACATTTACAAAACCACCAGGACATTAATAACTAACAATATATAATAATAACTAGCATTTGTATAGAGATTTAAGGTTTGCGAAGCACTTTACATATATTAACTCACTGGATCCTCCCAACTTGGAGAGGTAGGGGCTATCATTAATCCTCATTTTGTAGATAAGGAAAAATGAGACAGTATTTGAACTCTGATCTTCTTGACTCTAAGTACTGCCGTCTATCTAATGCGCCCATAGGTGGGAGACTCAGACATTGAAAAACAAGATGGAGAACCAGTAACAGGAATTAGTAGATAACTTCATAGCTTGGTTTCAGGGTTCAAAACAAGAGGTCCCATTATCATATTGCACAAATCTGGGAGGCATAGCTAATATATTGGATGATATGGAAGGACTCAGAAAGATATTGACAGATGAGAATATCAGGCTGAATTTAATAAAATGAAATTTAGACTATCAGTCAACTAATTATACACCTGCTATGTGCTAGGCACTGGGATCCGATAACAAGGATAAAACAGATCCTGATCTCGGGATCAACCTGATGAATGTAAATAAATTGTACTTGGTTTTTAAAAGTTAACTTGATAATTGCAAGGTGCAGGAGACATATGGCTAGTCTGCAGTTTGTCTGGAAATTAGCTGAAGGGTCTTAATGGGATGCACTAAGCTTGGTATTAGTCAACAATAGGATGGCTGTCAAAAAAGCTCATGTAAACTTGGTCTGCATTAAGGAAAAACTTTAAATGATTTCACCTCAAAAACTGAACTATCAAAAAGAAGTCTTTTTTGTTTTATTTGTTCCTTCCTCCCTTCCTTTTTTTCCCTCCCTTCTTGTCTTTCCTTCTTATCTTTCTTCTATTCTTTCTTTTTCTTTCTCTCTCTCTCTCTCTCTTTCTCTCTTTTTTTTTTTTTTTGCTTTGCCACATAATGCAAACCATTGGTGATACTGACTGACCACACACAGGAATACTTTCATTATCTGGACACAAAGAAAACTGTATGGTGACTAGAGTTAAGAAAACCATGGTCCCATTGTACTCGTTTCCAGTTAGATTATGCCTGAGGTTTTAGACTGAATTCTGGGCACCATGATTTTAGAAGGACATTCATAAGTTCTAGAGTGTATAGAGGAGGTCAACCAGAACAGTGAAGAACTTGAGTTCTTAAAGTGAGGAAGAAATGAAAGGACTAGGGGAGAAGGAAATTTTAGGTAGCCTAGAGAAAAGGAAATTTGACAGGATAGCCATCTTTAGGTATGTGAAAGGCCTCCAGATTGAAGGAGGATCAGAATTGGCATGCTGTTCCCCAGAGGACCAACCTAAGAACAATATATGCAAAGGGATCAGTTTAGAATTGATGGAAGGGAGAACAATAAGGCTGCCATAGAGAAATAAAATAAATGGTTCACTTCAAGAACTTCTTCTTTCCTAGAGGTCTTCCATCAGAGAAAGGGTTGATGGCTATTTATTAGGCATGTTAGAGAAAGGATTCTTGTTCAGGAAAGCATAGGATTGGATGAATTGGAATCTGTTCCATTGCTGAATTCTCTGATTTTGTCTTAATGGAACCAGAATATAAGATCAGAATGGAAACAGGAGCAAACAGTTAATCAAAAAGCATATATTATGCCAAGCACTGCTCTCACCACTAGGGAGCCAAAGAATGACATTACCCCTACTTGCAAGGAGCCATATGCATGTACATACCTAATAAATAGAAACAAAATAATTCCAAATGATCAAAGAAGTTCAGTACATGGCAATTTGGGAGGGGTGAGCATTTGGGGAGATCGTGAAATGCTCATGTAAAATGGACTTCTTAAGCTACGTCTTTAAGATGGATCATAGAGTCCCTCACCTTAATAGAGGTCTGAAAGGAGGGCATTCCAGGCATGAGAGATGGCCCGTGGAAACACATATGAATCCTCTCTATTCCAACAAGTATCTCTTGAACTCCCATAATATGGAACACTATTCTAAACATCCTGGCAATGCTATGGTATTTAAAGCGTGGTCTTGGGCCTCAAGAAGCTTACAGTTAAATAAAGGACAGAAGGAATGCATATAAAATCATGCTAATCCATAGGAGAGTGAGTTACATGATTAACAGGTAGGGTTGTGAATTTCGTAGGCCTGAATAGATGATGAGCTCTTTAGATACTGGCCCAGGGCCTCTTAGATTTCCCCCACCTAGGGATAGGTTTCAGCCCGCAGTCTGGATTGACTGGATCATATCCTTTCCTCTGAAAAGAATGTCAGAAGCCATTTAATTCAACCCTCTCGAAAATACAGATGAGGAAACTGGAGTCTCAGAGAAGTGAAGTGACTGTCCAAATGCCATACAGTTTGCAATGGAGCTGAATTTATAATTTTAAATGCTGCCCCAGTGGCAAAGGGTTAGGGAAGCAAGCCAACACTTTGGTATCAGTCATGGATCTTGGGCCAGGTAAAAGTTCACAAGTATTTATGAATGTCTACAAAATATTGTGAAGTTCTGAAGCTGTCCATTTGTCCAGTTCAACTTTATTTTCTGAACTTGGACAAGAAATGAGAAAAATCTTGCTTTGCATTAACCTCTAGTTTAATTAAAATACCCATTGCCTGTCCAAGGGCCCAGAGGAAATCGAGTTTATGCTCAATAATTCCACATTTTGAGGCAGCATCTACTGAAGATAAATGAGCCCATGTAGGTAAGTATTTAAAACTATATGATACAGGGAATTCATGATCATTCATCAATTACCTGATATGAATAATCTTGATAAATCAATTTAAATGATAATCAGAACCCCTGAAATAGAAACAGCTTTGATTAAGTGACCCTTTAAAGCAAAAGCATTTAATGTAAGCCATGATTGAAAATGTCAGTGGGGAATCAGAGGCTGCTTTTGGTACTAGTGCCAACATTAGGAGCTGAATGGCTTGTGTCTCCTTGAAGACAAACACAGCCTGGTCATATATGCACAGGGGATAGAAGGCTGGTCTTAGAAAGACCTGTGTTCAAATCGTGCCTTGGGCTCTGAGGAAGGCACTTAGCCTCAGATACTTCATCCATAAAATGGGGCTAATAATAACCACATGTGGTAGTTGTGAGGGTCAAAAGAAATTGTGATGATAAAATATTTGAATACCGCAAAGCTATATAAATGTAAGGCATTATTGTTCTTATTGTTCTGTGGTTTTTACCTATTTTATTTTTTTATCTTTTTCCTGGGATTCAGATGCAATCAATCACCATCCTGCTATTATTCTTTTATATTTAATGTTCAGCAGACTGTTGCACAGGGAGAAAAAGTATTATATTATCATTACTTACACTATGACAAAAATTTTTATGATGGTATTGCTGTTATTATGTAACTGACTGCTTCTGCAAATTATACACACACACACACACACACACACACACACACACACAAGATATTGATTAGCATCTGACCTTATAAATATTTTCAGACTTTATAATATATTACCATTCTGAACAGGAATAGATGAATCCAGGTCACATAAAGGAGGCTTCATTAGCAAAGTTAAAATTTTTTTAAAAAGGAAGATAGATAGATAGAAAGACAGCATAGAAAAACAGTGCAGACATGGATTGTAGATTTTTGTGGACATCAATATTTAGACATGTCAGGGTAAAAGTAGAAAAAATAACTTTTTAAACCACGCATTGAATTTTAAACTCAATCAGGCTTACATATTAATATTTTATTTTTCTGTATTTTAATTAACTTTACCAGCATTGAATCATGCATGGAAATGGATTACTTAAAATTAAAAATACAATTCACATTGTTGTAGGAAAAACAACTATGGGTGTGCCAACATCTGAGATCCTAATTAAGCCAAGAAACAGCATTGGATTTTAGACATCTCTGCCCACACTGTACCATTCAATTAGCTCATGATTGCTAGGCCAATTAAACTTGAATTTTTATTTTTAGTTGTCTGTCCAATTTACTTTGTTATTTTACAACTCTTAAAAAATGAGACCAGTGTTTTTTTTTTAAGTGGCTTATTGTTTTAGTTGTTAGATTAATTCACTTAAATTTCAATTTTGGTGGGTTTTTTTAGACACTGGGAGCAAAATGATGAAGCTAGTCTAGACAGCCTCAAAATAGAGTTCCTTCCAGCTCTTAAAAAAATCCTACATGCCTAATTCTTAGGGGAAAAGAAAACCTTCAAATATTCATTATTCAGTTCCCACCTGACTTAGAGAGATAACTCATTGAGGACTGGCTTCTGCCCTTCTGAAATTCCTTTCCTTTCTAACTTCTGCCTGGAGACTCCTTCCTCTTTTCCACTCGACTTCTTTCTTCTTTATAGTACAGACCCTAGTCTTACCTGGAATAGGTAAGTTCAGTTTCTCAACTTATTTGTCTCTCTCACTCTCCCTCCTACCAAGTCATCACTACACTTTTCTTTTTTTTACAAGTCTAGGCTTATGGCCCTCAGTGCCTCTGTTACCTCAAACTGTAAAGTAGAAATAATACTAACACCTACCTTGCAGGGTTGTTGTGAAGATTGAATGAGATAATATTTGAAAAAAGGACTTAGCACAACACTTGGGACGTAGTGGGAGCAGTATTAATGCTTATTCTCTTCCCCTCCTCTCTGGACCCAAACTTCCTCAACTATTGAGTAGAGAGAGAAGAGGTTTGAATAGATAATCCCAAGGGCTCTTCTAACTCAAAGTTCCATGGCCCTGTGGTCTGGGACTACTGGATTGGTACTAAGAATCACAGGAATTATCTAAAGGACTTTTTTAAAGCTGGATTTTTTTAAAGATGGGCCTTGGGAGGTACCACTTCTGTGGGTCTCTGGAACTGTGGTTCTCTGCTATAACTTCAGATAATGAGTGATTTATGGGACTGACATTCATATAGGGAAGTTTATCTATAGATCTGAGGCATAATTTTGCTCTTTTTATGGACATTTTGGTGAATTTATCAAATGATAAATGTGATTTTTTTTTCCTCTGGAAAATTATCCCTTTCACCTTTTGAAGTGAAATTGTGTGGAATTCATTTCAAGAGGGGGGGAAAAAAACAAGCAAATGACTGAAAAGTAATGATTCCTTGGAAACATTATGTTCTTGCCTAGAAGTTCCATTGAATATGAGAGGTTATTTAGTATCCAACTCAAAAGCTCAAATCTATGCAATACCTTATCAGTGGGTATTGTTTCTTTATTTGTAAATGCAGCCTAGTTAAGAAGCCTTCTGTTCCATGGGCCCACTCTTTCTTGGGAAAAATTCAGCAGATAATACAAAACTAAAAAAGTAGCCTATTCATTTGGTACAGAGGAAAACATTCAATTAACATAAAAAAATATTTAAGCTGGAAAAGTAGCCGGATTTAGGACACAGGCTACTTGCTTTCTTAAATTTCAGCTTAATTTACCATGTTCTCAGCCATAATCACCCTGGAGGGAATCCATGTTTGCTTATTCATAGCAGTCTTGCCTCAGAGAAAGAGACTAAAATATCCCAGTTTTGGAAATGCTATTTTCTGGGATGTAGAGAAACCAGATGCCACAGTGAACTACCTTATTAGTTAATTAATTAACAATAAGCAAGATATATACATTCACTCATGCATACATTGCATATGCATATATATGTATATGTACATACACACATATATTTACATCTACATTTACCTAAAATATTATGAGTGATCTTAAGTAACATGATATCCTGATAATATCATTCCAGAAAATAATCAAATAAGCTATTAACTTATCAATTAATCTGGGTATAAATTTTGGTTTTGCTGCTTAATAGTTATATGACCAGAACTTCAGTTTTCATGGGTATAAAATTAGAAATTTGAATGGAATGACACTTCAGATATCTTGAAATTTTAAAATAGTATGATTTATTAGATAATAAATAAGATGAGAGAAAGGTGGCTATTTTTACCTATATTTCAAGTTTCTTAAATCCTGATCGGTGATGGTACTGACAGCTAGTTAGTCTTCTGCTGAGGCCTTCCAATTCCTCAGAGTTTGACTCAGCACTGCTTTGGCTTGCCAGGAGTCCCCTGGGGAAGCAAGAAACTATTGGACTGGGCTTGGAAGGACGTAGAAGGTTTAGGGGTTCAAAAATGTAAGCCAGCTAAGAAAGTGTCAGAGAATAGCATTTGGCTTTCTGGACTTTACAGTAAAATATAGAAATGCTAGGTTGTTGGCCAGTGGTGGAGTGTACCTAAAAATGCACACCTCTTTTTCCATGGCAGTGGAGGTAAGCACAGAGGAGCTAATAATAATAATAATAATAATAATAATAATAATAATAATAATAATAATAATAATAATAATAAAACAAAATAGAGTGATTTAAACATTTAAAATATGCAGAAGAGAACATGAGGATGTTCAAAAGAAGAAACAGACAAGCAAGAAAGTCTTGAAATTTTTTTAAAATTTAATCATGAAGTTTTTTTTTAAGTGAGCTATGCAGTTCTAATATTTATAGTTAATTCAAGATGTATGAGAGATGAATGCTATATCATTTTGATAGATTGCTAGGATCATGGCAAGGAGGGTTTACACCTACTGCTTTCTCTCCCACCCCTTTTTACCTCCCATCTGGCTGGAGCTAAGGATGCAGACTGGTATGATTAGAACGAGACTTGCTCGTTCTCTCTTTATGACCCAACAAAAATTATGGCTGTGAAATAGCAGAAATGGGGGAAACATAGCTAGTAATACAGGGTACAATCTTCACTGGGTAACAATGTTACCTGAGTGATGTTAGTAAAAATGTAGCTCGTAGCAAACTATCGGAAACAATCAGTGCTCATTGATTAGAGAATGGCTAAAGAAATAGGATGAATTCAGAAAGAAAAAAAAATTGAGGGGCAGCTAGGTGGCGCTGTGGATAGAGCACCGGCCCTGAAGGCAGGAGGATCTGAGTTTAAATCCAGCCTCAGACCAAACACTTGACATTTACTAGCTGTGTGACCCTGGGCAAGTCACTTAACCCCAATTGCCTAAAAAAAATGGAAAATTTAGAAACTGATGCAATGTGAGGTAAGGCAAACCAAAAATATACAACAACCAGAGTAAAGTAAATGAAAAGAAAACTAAAATCAGAATGACCAATATTGCCTCCAGAAGAAAGGTGACAAAATAGATCTCCTTTTTTTTTTTTTGGAGTAGAGGGACATAAGCAAAAAAATATATTGTACACGATCAGGCATTTCCTCTATGTTGGTTGATTTTTGTTTATCTGTTTCTCTTTATTATTAGAAGACTTAAGGAAGGGACATTTGTGTCTGAGTATGACTTCAATGTAAAAGCAAATGGTATCACCAAAATGTCAAAAAAAAAAAAAAAGCTGTGCATGATAGAGATTCTTGGTTGCATATGAAATCCTCTTTTTCAGTTTTATTTTGTAGATAGAAATACTCTTGGGGGTGTCTGTGAAGTCCATAATTTTTATTTAAAAATACAAATAATTGTTCATTTGTGTGAGGAAATCTAAGGTGAAATCTGGTGAAAGAAAGCATGGTAAGTTTGTTCTTTTCTCAGTTATTGAATAAGTTTAAGGGAGCAGAATGTGGTAAGAACCCTTCCTCTTTTAGAGTAGTGAGAGATGGTCCCAACTATGGAACAATGGGCCCTAAAGACAAATATCATGTTCTCATCCATTGGTAATATTCTTTCCTTTTGTTAGAGCCCATTGGTTATTCACTACAGCTTCACATCTAGAAGGTTGGCATTTTATTTATTTTTATAAGAAATTTTATTTCCAATATATGATTATTTTATTGCTTGTGATTATATATATGTTTGTATATACATACATATATATGCATATGTGTATATATGTGTGTGTGTGTGTGTGTGTGTGTGTGTGTGTGTGTGTGTGTGTGTGTGGAGAGAGAGAGCACAACTTTATAAAACTCTCATCTGAGAGTGCCTCATAAGGATCTTCCATTTTTTTTTGCCCCAAAGCTATGAGGAATTCTTTTGAAATTATCTACCCTAACAATACACACAACTCCAGCGAAGTGAATGGAATTTTCAACCATGAAACGATTGAAAATTAATATTTAAAAAATTATAAAAAAAATAAGCACCCCCCCAATGACCTCATAGCAAACAAATGGAAACAATTTCTGCATATAGGAGAAGAAATCTACTTCCCACCTTCTACTACTTGGAAAATATGTGGTCTGTCAGTGTGGAATAGTGCATATATTGTCAGATTTTTTAAAAAATATGTTAATCTTTTTGGATGACTCTTTTTTCTCTTCTTCTGTTTTCTCTTTCAAAAATTATTTGTTATATGAGATGACTGTAGAGGGGAGGGGAAAAAGGAATCAGGAGAAATTTAGGTCATGTAAAAACAAAAGCTATCAATAAAAACTCATTAAAAGTACAGCTGCCCTTTGGTTAAAGTAGAATTTCTTGAAAAGCAGCAAAGAAAAGAAAATTCCATTGTTTTTGTAATTCTACCCCTAGTATAATAAAATACTAAAAATATTTTCTCATTTCTTTTCTATATAGGTCAGATCAGAATGCTATTGCTTTTAGCCAAAGGGTTTTTGAAAGATTCTTCTGTGCAGGCAACCCTCCATTTATGAATGGGCTCCCTTCCAGAAGTGCACTTGTGAGGCAGTCGTTTGAATCTCAGAACACATTTTTCCACAAAATCGATGTTATACATGGTGGTTAGTTCCCAGGATGAAAAAGGATATTTAAACTATGACACTTTCCCTTGATGCCTTTAGTAAGTTTGGAAGAATATGTATAAAACTGTTAAAAAATATTTGATTCTCTTCATAGTATAGAAGTCCTGAACATAGTTTCCCCAAAGAAATATAGGTTCCTAGGCTAGCCCACAAAAAGTCATAATATTATTAATTAACTTATATATACTTAAAGGGCCCTGCATTAGAGCCTAAGTGCCTCATGTTGGAATATTGCTCTGAGGAAGGTGAGTGGATGGAGTGAAGGAAGGATTTAGATTAAATAACCTCAGAAATTATGGAACAACTATTTATTAAATACCTACTATGTGTTCCCAGACACTAGGAATACAAATATGAGGAGGAAAATAATCTCTACTCCCAAGGAGCTTACATTATAACACTGGAGACAACAGATACACCTATATATCCATCATCTATATCTATATCTATACCTATGTATGATCTATATCATCTATATCTTTTTAAAATGTATATGTATATACAACACTTTATATAATATAGACTATATATGTAAACTCATTCTATATGTGCTTCTATTTCATCAGTTCTTTTTCTGAATGCTGATAGCATTTTCCTTCATAGGTCCTTTGCAGTAAATTTGGGTATTTAGAATAGTCCAAATGACTTAGTCACTCAAAGTTGTTCTTGAAACAATATTGTTGTTACTGTATACACTCTTCTCTTGGTTCTGCTCATTTTGCTCATGCAAGTCTATCCATGTTTTTTTTCTAAGATAATTGAACTCATCATTTCTTATAGAAGTATTCCATCACAATCATATACCATGACTTGTTCAGCCATTCCCCAATTGATGGGCATCTCCACAATTTCCAGTTCTTTGCCACCGTAAAGATAGCTGCTATAAATATTTTAGGACATATAGATTCTTTTCCTTTTTCCCTAATCACCTTTAGAAACAGACCTAGTAGTGGTGGCATATTTATATATATTCTCTATATCTATACATATATAAATATGTATGTTTATACAGACTGGCATAGATAGATAGATAGATAGATAGATAGATAGATAGATAGATAGATAGATACACACATACATATGTATAACATATATCTATGATACACACATATATATACAGTATATAAAAAGTAGTTTAATTCAAGTTTTGTTGTTTTTTTTAGAAGGGAGGGCACTAGCAGATGGGAGATTAAAAAAATTCTTCAGTTGGAAGGTGTCAGCCAGACAATAAGAATTTATTCAGTGCCTGCTATATGCCAGACATGCATCTTGAAGGAAAAGAAGGGGAAGTAAGGAGGGAGAGCATTCCAGCCATCAGAGATGGTCAGTGCAAAGTTATGGGTATGGAAGATGGAGTGTCATAGATTAAAAAAAAAAAGCAACAGAAGTCTAGTTTGGCTAAATCCCAATATTTGTATGTGGGGGCAAGAAGGGGAGAGAGATAATGTACCATGTGTCTGAAAAGATAAGTTGGGAGTTAGTCACCAAGAGATTTAAAATCTAAGAAGAGGAATTTATATACTATTCTGGAAGCAAATGGGAGCTGCTAGAGTTTATTGAGGATGATTTGGTCAGATCTACCTGTGAGGTAAATCACTTTGGCATCAGTGTGGAGAGTGGACTTGAGTGGGTAGAGATTTGAAGCAGGGAAACCAATTAGGAGGCCCTTATAATAATCTTAGAAGAGTGATAACCACATAAGTAGGGGCACAGACAAAAAAATGCTGTGGAAATAAAAATGCAAGATTTGCTAATGACATAGATGTTGGGTAAGGAGAATAAGGGGTCTAAGAAAATGCCAAGATATTAAACTGTGAGACTGGGAATATGATTATATCTTTGACAGAAAAAATGGAGTCTAGAAGAAACGTAGGTTTACAGGGAAAAACAGTGACTTTGAGATTTCTCCAGGACATTGTTAGAAATAATAATTGATAATTCACTACTGAAGTTTAGGGGAGAAACTGGGATGAGAGAGAGAGAGAGAGAGAGAGAGAGAGAGAGAGAGAGAGAGAGAGAGAGAGAGAGAGAGAGAGATTTCATATACATACATACATATATATATATATGTATGTATGTATGTATATACTATCTTTGAGTCCTTGCATTGAAAAGATAACTAAACTCATGAAAGCTGATGAGATTATCAAAAGAAAATGTAGGCAGAGAAGTGGGTTTAGGACAAAGTCTTGCGTCTCTAGTAATTCTACAACTCAAGATGGCAATTGTAAACTGTCAGAGTTATACTCAGAAGAAAAATAGAGGGGAAAGTGATAGTTTTGTTCTTTCCTTCTCCTCTTTTTCTCTCATCGCCATAAGGTTTGCCCCAGCAAACCTTGAGTGGCTGGGTGACATGATGAAAAACAGGAAGTGGGAGGTAGTTGGATGTCTTAGTTCCAGAAAGCAGCCACTAGAGGAAGAAAATAGAGTGCTTGTGTGTACACCCATACGCACACACACACATACACACACACACACTCACACACACACACACACACACACACCTATATCCACAGTATATAGGTAACTGGACTGAATGCTAGATTATCATGGATAAAAAGGATAGCAAGCAATTACTTTTCTTTTAGGCTTATAATTCTGTATTCAAATTGGCTAATGGTGAGGAGGGTGGAAGCTCTAGTTTGGAGAATTTGGTTTCCATATGTTCCTCTCTAAGTAGGTGATCTGCTCCACCTTTTTTTTACTACATCTGCATCTATGGGTGACAAGTATCCAATCTGGTTGCCAGAAACACATGTGTTGCTGCATGTGAAGTACATTCATCTCAATGAGAGCAGATGATGAAGTTTATTGATGACTTGGAAAAAGAAAGATAATTAAACTGTAAATTTTCCCTTTGAGCCTCCAGTACCTTATTCAGCTCACAGCATATGACTGTTCTAATACATTATTTCAGTCTTCAAAGTTGATGAAATGAAGACAGTTTGAGGACTATATCTGGAATAGTTGCATTGAAAAAAGAACTTAGTGATAAAAGATATTTGTCCAAATATAAACAGCACCTCTTCCCAATTCTAGCTTTTTGAAAACTTGAGCAAGGCAAAAAGTTGACAGTATTTCTCATCTTATACCTACCTACACCTCTCTCTCTCTCTCTCTCTCTCCTCTCTCTCTCTCTCTCTCTTCTCTCTCTCTCTCTCTCTCTCTCTTTCTCTCTCTCATACACATATGTGTATGTCATACTGTGTATCTTCTCAAATAGACATGATTTCAGGGATGTGGGCTATCTGTATGCTGCTGAATGTATAACAACAATCGGGAGAGTACAATAGATGACACACTTCTAAGTTTAATCCACCTTATTAACATTTTCTCCAACACTTTCTTAAGTCTAGACAATCAAAAAAACCAATAAATCAAGCTCTGCTTTTCAGCATTTGTCAATTTCTGAGATGTAAATCCTCATACTGAAAATTTAACAATTAGCTCTCAGTGAATCGACATGAATTAGCTCCAGCACACTCCTGGCAGTGGCCTGTGTTTAGAAAGGGTCTATATTTGAACTAATGCCCCAAATTAAATTTTGTTGCCCAAAATAAAATGTTAGGTGTAACTTTTCTTTGTTCAACAGTTACTAGCTGTGAATTATCATACACATGTCAATTATCTCAGTACCACAAACTCTGCAAAACTCAAAGCTACATATGACATGAAGGGAAAGTTTTGTTGTGTTTTTTTTTCTCACTGTGGGAGATAAAATTAATCAATCAACAGTCATTTGTTAGGCACTGACTATATGCTATAATCATTGTGCTAAGCATTAGAGCTACAAAGACAACAATTAAATCCTTCCTGCCTTCAAGGAACTCACATTCTAGTGGAGGAGATGATGGGCACATATATAAAAATATACAAGACAGTACCAAGCAGACACAAGGTGTCTCACAGACACTAGATGTTAGAGACCTGAAAAAGCCTCTCACAGAAGAGGAAGCTTGAAGGAAGGAATTCCAAGCTGAGAAAAATAGAGGAGAGCCTTCCGGTTGTTGGGGAAGGCAGAGAAAAGGGAGAAAAGATAAAATGTCCTGCCCATCAGGTGAGCATTCTAGTATGTGATTATGATGGAATACTATTGTAGTATGTGATTATGATGGAATGCTATAGTACTATAAGAAATGATGAGCAGGATGCTCTCAGAAAACCTGGAAAGACTTGTATGGGCTGATGCAAAGTAAAATATACTGGGTACAAAGTAACAGCGACATTGTAAGATGATCAGCTGTGAATGAATTAGCTATTTTCATCAATACAGCAATCCAATACAACTGTGGACTTATGAAAAAAAAATGCTATCCATCCCTAGAGAAAGAACTGATGATGTCTGAATATAGAATGAAGCAAACTTTTTAAAAAAAAAATTTCTTTCTTTTTCTTGAGGTTGTCTAAGTTTTCTTTCACAACATGACTATTATGGATATGTTTTGCATGACTACACATGTATAACATATATCAAAATGCTTACCTTCTCAATGAAGGTGGGTGGCAGGGAGGGAGGGACAGAATTTGGAACTCAAAGTTTTAAAAACAAATGTTAAAAATTGTTTTTGCATGTAACTGGGGAAAATACTAAATAAATGCAGAAAACAATATAATATGTCCTATGTGAGAAAGTGAATAAAGAAATGATGAAGACATAGAGTTAACATGAACAGCTGGCCCCGAATTAGTGCTCTATGGCTATTTTTAGCAAAACGGGCAGTGCATTTATTAAACTGCTCTACTTCTAGTGCAGTCACCAGCGATGACTTAAGCTTAATCAGTTATGCTTGCGAAGACATGGACTCAGGATGTTATGTCTATCTAAAATATTTCCATTAAAAATGGTGGTTTAACTTATAGAAAGTGTTAGTTCTTTAAAAAAAAAAAGAATTACTCTCTTAAGGTACTACTTAAACTATTGAAAGGTTTGAAAGGCAGCCGTGGAACAGCGGATGACTTGGAGCCAGGAAGACCTGTTTTCAAATCCTGCTTCAGATAAATGCTAAGTGACAATGGCCAAGTTTCCTAATGTCTCTAAGCCTGTCTCTGATATGAGAAATGAAGATATACCTCACAGGGTTTTTGTCAGTATTGAAAGAGAATATCAGCTCTTCATTTCTGAAAAGGAGCTCAGAGGTCATCCAGACTGACTTCTTCATGGAGTGGAAGAAACAGATGAGAGAGGACAAGTGACTTGTCCAAACTCACATAAGTAGTAAGCATGAAAGGTGGGCTTTAGATTCTGTCCATTGAAGAACCTCTGTTCTCTCTTCCACACCTTACCGTGACTATCTCATTCAATAGCAATACTAGGTAAATGAGGCTTTGCTTTCGAATGAATGTTAATTCTAAATTACTTAGGACACATCTTCTCCCTCCCCAAAAACAAAAAACACCCTATCAAGTCTTCTATTTATGAACTCAGAACAAGGATTTTATAAGGTTGTGGAGGTCTGATCAGTGAAAGCTGTAGATAAATATTTAAGAAATGATAGCTGTTAGGATAACATTAGGGATACAGAGTTTGGGGATATAGTGTCTCTAAGACTTAAATTAAAACAGCTCAGTGTGCCCTTGCCATCTGATAAAGTGGCTACACTACAGGAACGTATCTGAGACTGCTGGGGAAAAAGCAGAGAGAAACAAATATATGATTAGTTGTTATAAGCCATAGATTTTTTTTTAAGAACCCATAGTTTTCTACACTTTCTTGGAGCAAGATGATAGTACCATGGTTTCATGATTCACATTTTTTTTTCTTATGTAACATTATTCTTTGCTGTGAAGAGAAAAGGTAGTCAATTTCATAGAGCAGTAGACTGGGAGTCAAGAAGACCAGGGTTCAGATCCCACCTTAGACACTACCTGTTTGGTCTGGATAAGTCATTTAAACACTGTGTTTCAGTTTCCTCATCTTTTAAACAAGGGGGTTAGACTTGATTGCTTCTAAGGCCACAAATCTATAAACCTCTTAATAAAGGATAAAAAGAAACAAAAGTTCTTGTTTTCTATTATTTGAATAGGTCTCTTAATATTTGAGTGGCTATATCTGTCCTATAAAAATAAGAACTAGAGTGACATGGAATTTTAAAGTTTGCAAAACACTTGGCAAATATAATTTCATTTGATCCTCACAACCATGGGAGGTAGCTGCTATTATCACTCCCATTTCTTAGTGCCCTGAGAAAATTCTACCTCTGACATGTAAAGCTCTAAAATCTTTTTCTAATCTTTGTTCCCTATATTTATCAGCTATAAAAGTCTAAACCTTAACTGCATTGCAGTCATGATTCATGTTTTCATGCTAAAAAAAAAAGATAGGATAATAAGTGTCTACTGAATGAATGAATGAACATTCATGTTTAAAACACCAGCTCTGTACCATGAACTGTGTGGTAGGTAATTGAGATATAAACATAAAACCAAAAGTACCCCTGCCCTCATGGAGCTTATACTTTAATGAGGAATCCATCATGTAAGCATATAGGTTTATGTAAAACACTTAAAAAGTATGAATATGAGGTAGACAAGGAGTGGTACTAGCAGCTGCAGGAGGGAACGTACCAGAAAATCCCTCATGTGAAATATGTTTATTAAATATATGAGGAAATGAAACCTCAGAAATGTGAAGCACTTTCTTAACTGAATAGCTATCATTTCCTTCAATATAATCTAAAGGCAGGGCCTGATTAATTTTTGTTTTTCTGTTCTCAATACTTGGCACCATGTTCAGGGATGTAGTAGGTATTTAATAAATGCTTGTTCATTGATTGAAGAGACTTGCCCAAGACTGTGCAAGATAGTGTTATAGGCAGTACTTGTACAAAGTTCATTTATCTCTTACTCCAGAACCCTTTTCACAATATCACATTTGTAAGCAAGATCTAAAAAGAAAAAAAAACAAATAAATAGGTAAGGTATTTTAATATCACAGTTTGCATTCAGCTGGGATTATGTAGCAATGTTCAGTGATCAGAACATAAATTGTAGATGTTATGAATATAGCTGTCATTTGATTACTATTACTAGATAAAGTATGAATTCATCTAAGGTTGTGTTTTCATCAATTCTAGAAGGGAAAGCAAAGGATTTCAAAGAATCATACCTTCCTCTCAGGTTCCTGAAATTACTGACATAGAATAATGTGGAGAAGGATTTAGAAGGTGTTAATTTGTTATGGATCCTGTGATACAAAGCTATCATCACACGACCCTTTGATCCCTAAGACCTCAGGAAGTCTGATACCTATGACACTCACAACACGGAAGGCAAACATAGATACTCTAGAAAGCCACACAAGTCATTAGATTTCTGACTTTCAGAGGTTTGCCATGGCATATCACAGGGATAAGAGTGGAAATTAGAATTAGGAAGACCTGAGTTTGAGTTCCCACTTCTGACATCTACAAGCTGAGTCACCCTGGCCTGCCCCTCCTCCCCACTTTCCCCAGCACTTACCTCAAAGGCCAATAGTGACAATCACTTTGGATAATATATGTAAAATATTTTGTGAATCTTAAAGCTAGTTATTGTGATGATGTGGAACGCTTTATAGAACTTAAATTGCTGTATGTAATTCAATAGCGATCATCATGGTGGTCTAGTCACTGTATCAAGGCAAGGTTCAGAGCCCCAGGCCACTGGCTTGTACTTCCCTGCTTTTAGATGCTGATGAAGGCCGGCTTAGCACCCCAGAAAGTCTGTTACCCTCATTAGAACTTTTGGAATCATCTTTTGCCTTCCTGTGCAAGTAACTCAGTTGTTGTGCTCCCTATTTAATTGAATATATAACCTATTTTTAAAAGATTAATCTTGCTCTGAGATTATTTAAAAAAAAAAAAAACCTGAATACTCGGTTGGCAAAAAAATGAAAAATTTAGAAAAGTTGAGAACTATGGTTAATAGAACTACTAAAGAATGAGACCCTCTGTAAACTTAGCAAGTAGGAGTAAAAGAAAAGAAGTATGGAACACATAGAAAACAGATTATGGTAAAGAATAAGACCTTGGAAAGCAATGAGCTAGCAAACAGAAAGAGACATATCTGTTTTTCTCATGTGTTCTCCAACTTTCTAATAGTTATACTCATCATGCTGTCAAAGGGGGTAAGGTGGAGTGAGGGAGGAATGAGAAGAGGCAAAATAAAAATGAAATTTAAAAAACTCTACTAAAACTGACATTTTTATGTAGACCTAAAACATTTAAATTTTATCCAAGCCTGGAGAACTCGTGTTAAAGGTGGGCCTTTAAACACATCACTGATCGCTAAACACTGGGTAAGTTATCCTGTAAATTGAGGTTCTCTTTTGATGACAGATTTGAAATAGAACTTGAGAAGACCATAGAAAAGAAATACCATCTTAAAAAGAAAGAAATCAATAGCTTTCAAAGCCCCAAACAGCCTTGCTTCTGAGATTAATAAAATCCATCCTGAATACGTACAATGACTTCTATTACAAAGGGAAAAATGAAAAAGCAGCTATTACTGATACAGTCAATAGAGCCCACCTCCTTTGGATACTGTACTTGCTATATTTTTAATTTAAATGCATGCAGTTACAGAAACTAAAGCATGATCAGCATGCGTTGGCCTTTAACCCACAAGAGAAGACGGGGAGGCTTTCCCCATAAATAAGCAGATAGCTGCTCTTGAGGACCATTTGATTAAAATATTTTCCCTATGAACTTCTCTAGGCATTCTCAGGTTATGGTTCTTTACCTAGCCTGCTCTCTGTCACCATTATCCTTTTCTCAAAGTGAACTACAGTAGCAGAATTGGAGAGGCAATGCAGCCGAATGGAAAAACACTGGCTGTGGAGCAGGAAAATATGGGATTAGGTCCTAATTCTACCACTTATTAGAGTGGCGCCTTGGCCAGATCATTTAATGCCTTTGAGCCTCCCATTCTTCATGTTCAAAGGAAAATAATAATACTTCAATTACCTGCTGCAAAGGGTAGTTATGGAGAACAAATGAGACCCAGCCATCAAGCACTATATGAATATTATTTGCTGCCATGGCCACCATCATCACGGTGACATATTGATCTCTTTTCTGGATGTGAGAGACTGTTGTTGACATTCTAAGAGTATTAGAGCCTTGTGCCAAACGTGAAAATGAAAACAAAGATTCAATAGCTTTACATTAAATGTTAACAAAGCTTAATTATACACTGGATTCTATTAGACAAACAGATTTCTACATCTAATATATAAGGATGTTATTTTTTATATAAATTCTATATTGGGGTTAATTAATATATACATGTATTACACATATGTATATAAATATACTTGTGTTCGTATATCTATTTGCATGAGATAGTATATGGTGTAATGGTTAGAAGGTAAACATCAGAGTTAGAAAGACCTGGGTTGAGGTCCTGCCTGTGATACATACCTACTCTGTGACCATAACCTGGTCTCTTAACTTGTCAGTATCTCTGTTAAATCCTTATATCTATAGTTTATAGACCAGCTGTAGACCATCTACTTCAAGGGAGAAAGTTTGAAGAGAGGGGAATCTTTATACTTCAGCAATGAAATGACAGATCTGGACAAAACTATAGAAGCAAACATAGAGGTACATACAACTGATGTAAGACCTGAAAAAGATGGCCTCAGAAAAGGACATAACTGAAAAGAGAGGTGGCCCAGTCATGTAGCAAGAACAAGAGATAACCAATAGCTGAAAGGGGAATCTTTGAGCCTCACTGAACTACATAAAATGTCAAGAAATCTATAGGAAGACACCCAGCATGTCAGGTGTACCACTTGTGAATTCATGAGAGAACATGGCCAAAAGTTGGAAAGGGAGGGAAGACATGGACAGCTTATGTCCCCTACTTTGAAGGTAATACCTACCTTAATGAGGTCATGGGTTTACTGATGTACTGAGTGAATATTATTTAAAGAAAGAAGATAAAGAGATGTATATCTTATATCCTTTAGCTTCGTGGAACTGGGGCTCATAAGTTTCACTGGATTGTCAAAGGGATCCATGACATGCATTTCCCCTCCCCCCCCAAAAAAAAGAAGAAAAAGAAGAAGAAAGAAATTTCAAGAACTCCTGTCTTAGAGTTTTATCTGGGGCACTTAGAGATGAAGAGCCTTGCTCATGGTCACACACCCAGTCCTTAGTGTAAATGGCATTTTCTCCAAGTGAATGTTCCTTCTTTCATTCCCTCACTTTATAATCTTAACTACCCTCTACCCTATCTACTGACTTCTTTCCTGCTCCCTACAGAGACACTCATATCGCTCCCATCTTAAAAAAAAAAAAAAAGAAAAGAAAAAAATCATTTTTCAGAAAAACCTGGAAAGACTTATATAAACTGATACAAAATGAAATGAGCAGAACCAGGAGAACATCGTAACAGTAACAACAATATTGTATGTGATAACTGTGGATGACTTAAGATATTTTGATCAATACAATCATTCAAGACCATTGCAAAGGACTTATGATGAAAAAATGCTCTCTACCTCCAGAAAAAGAACTGATGGAGTCTCAATGTAGATTGAAGGATTTTTATTTTTGTATTTTCTTTTCCTGCAACATGGCTAACATGGAAATGTTTTGCATGATTTAACATATATATTTGAAATCAAATTTCTTGCCTTCACAATAAGGGGGAGGGAGGGAAGGAATTCGGAACTCAATTAAAAAATTACTGTTAAAAATAAATTTTAAAAATTAAGTCAATAAATAAATAAATAAGGTTAAAAACAAATTCTCAGGAACAATAGAGCTTCACTGCATGATGCTTTTAAAAGCTGCCCCTTTTGCTTTCAATTTTGCTTCAGTAAATGCAATTTAATTAAAAAAGAAAACTCACTTACTGTAACTATCTCTGCTAGCTATCATCCTGTATCTCAAACTGGATATCCCTTAGGTATCTCAAACTCAACATATTGAAAACGAATCTCATTATCTTTCTCCCCAAACCATCACCACTTCCTAATTTTGCTATTATAGAAGAAGGTATCACCTTTCTTTAAGTCTCTCTCCACACTAATCTATCCTCAGTGGCCAAAGTGATTTTCCTTTTAAAGAGCAGGTTAAATCATCACACACACACACACACTACACACACCTCTTCGATACACATACCCAATAAACTCCAGTGTCCTCCTACTACCTTCTAGGATCAAATATAAAATTGTTGGTTTGCATTTAAATTCTTTCCCAGCACTGCCCCTTCCTCTACTTACTATTTTCTTGTATATTACTCCCCTCCACACATTCCATGACCCAGCTGCACTGGCCTCCTTGCTGTTTCTCATACATAACTCTATTTCCCAATTCTGCTCCTTCATGTTGGATATTCCTCATACTTGGAATGTTCCCCCTCCTCACTGCTTCCCTCTAGCTTCCCTGACCTCCTTCAAGGTGCAGCTCAAATCCCACTTTCTGCAAGAAGCCTTTCCCATTCCCTCTCAACCCCCCCATCTTCCCTCTGATATTACCTTCCATATATATTGTATATATTATGTGTATACAAATGTGTATGTGTGTGTGTGTGTGTGTGTGTGTGTGTGTGTGTGTGTGTGTCACAGTTAGGAGGCACAGTGACACAGCTCTGGGCCTGTAGTCAAGAAGACTCATCATCCTGAGTTCAAATCTGGCATTAGACACTTACTAGTTGTGTGACCCTGGGCAAGTCACTTAACCCTGTTTGTCTCAGTTTCCTCATATGTAAAATGAGCTAGAGAAGGAAATGGCAAACCACTCTAGTATCTCTGCCAAGAAAACCTCAAAATAAAGCCACAAGGAGTTGGATATGACTGAAAGGACTGAACAATGACAACACACACATATATATGATAATATACACACACACACACGTACGTACATATGTATGTATGTATATACACATAACTTTTCATGTTTTCTCTTCCATTAGAATGTTAACTTCTTGAGGACAAGAACTAAACTTACCCCATGGCCTGAAACATAAAAATTGCTCAGTGAATGATTATTGACTAATTGTCCCAGAAGCTAGAACACAGTCCTTGGAATGTGTTAAGACTGGGCCTGCTTTTTCATGTTCTAAACCAATCCAACTTACACAAAGCAAGATTTTCTGCCACTGTGTTGAACATAAAAGATGTAGGAGATATCTGCATCAAAATATATAGCAAAAAAAAAAATAACTCTAGTAAGTCATTCCCAGGAGCTTTGTATCATAAATGTACTTTAACAGTCATTATTTAATCCAGTTACATCCAAGAAGTAATTCTCTGGATTATATATGTCCGTATCAGTGGCAGAGCTGCACATGCATTTAGTATGGGTAAAATATTTACCTAGTCAACCTTTTATTTTCCCTACAAAATATGAGGGAAGCTACATTTCTCTGGCTTTAAGATAGAAGAATTATAGAATATCAGATCTGAATAACTTCAGTGCATTCCTAAACAAAAACCAATGTGCCCTCCACCAAAAATACTTGACACATGGTAGCCTTTCCTTAAAGATCTCTAGCAATGGGAGAATCAGGATGCCCATGAGCTCCTGACATGGCCCATTCCACTCAACATTAGCTCTAATTTTAGTTATGTTTTCCTCTCAGTAAGTTTGGATTTAAATACAAATTGTCAGTGCGTGTGGAGGAGGAAGATTTTTTTTTCTTTCATGATTGTTTTTAAAAAAAAATTATCTCTATAAAGAGGAAGCTGGTATAGAAAGATACATTGTAGTAAGCCTTACCTTAAATCAGTTAAGCTGCGTGTTCATTCATTCATGCATTTAGTATTTACATAAATATCTACTATGTATAAGTACTGTGCTAAACTCTGGGAATGATAGATACAAAGCTATTTTAAGTAGATTATATTCTTTGAAGTTTTGATAAGAGTGACATCAGCAATTATAATGCAGTTAGAACATGGCCAGTATTTACATGAAGAAAAGGTTTTTAATATTGAACTTAAAACTTAAGTAAAACTGAAATCTGCTTTCTTTGTATTTTGAATAGTATTATACTGGTAGTTAGGGGTCAACCACAGCTGACACTTCCTTGCTGAACAAACAAACAAACAAATAAAGTCATTATGTTTTTCCTATGTATAGGCATTTGACACCTGTATGTCAGCGTTCTATTTGCATGACTAAAATCCATTTTTTTTCCTTGAGGGTAGTTAGCTAACAGAAAGAAAACAAAACTATGTAGCAGTAATTAAGAGAAGTGTTTGCTGTGGTCTGAAGTGCCACAAAAGATACTTGTTTAAAAACAAACCAAGAACCCTTGAAGCCAATTCATGTGAGAATGGAGAGATATGACTTTGTTATTTGAGAGAACTAAAAGGAACCTTGAGAAACGGAGATAATAAAATTTAGGCAGAATTGCAGGGCATGTAAAGAATTATAGATTGGACAATGGGATGAGTAGTAGCTTTCAGGATTTAATGGGCTTTAAAATTAAAAAGACATGGATTTTAAGAATTTTCCATGTCAATTTTATAGAAAATTTGTGTTATTTAACCTACCAAAATACATACATACATATATACGTGTATATATATATATACGTATATATGTATATATATACACATACATATACATACATATATATATATACATGTGTGTATATATATATATATATATATATATATATATATATATATAAATGTGTATATGTTCATAAGGTTTTTTTCAGATGCAGAAATAGAATATTCCCTTTAAAGGTCAAATTTCTATCCCCATATGGTTCTCTCACACCCCTTTTCCTCCCCCAACACTACTGGGAAATGATCATAAGGAGTAATAAAGCAACTATCCTTGTTTTGGGGTGAAGATTCCTTATGATATTATCTGAGGTATTCCAAATGTAGGAACTGAGACAGGCCATTGCTGCAAAAAAAAAAATCACATTCAGTAAGAAGAATCTGGTTAGTTACACCAAGTCTGGAAGCCATAGGGCCAAGAATCTTCTGTCCAAAGGCTGGAGGAAAATGGAAGCTTCTGGGGAAGAAACATGACTTGTGACCAGGATCCATTAAGAGAGCTGAGTGAGTGACAACAAGGATGTATTCTGGATTGGAAGGAGGGTCTGGAACCAGCAGAGCATGGTTAGCCTTGAGCTTAACATAGATTACAAAACAATTTGTTATAGTCAATGTTAAACGGGCATGTGGGGATTTTTATGCTGAAACAGCAGCGATTAGCTTCCCGTGATCATTTTCCCTAAATAAGCACAGCAGAATCTCCAAATTTAAGAGTTAGAAGAGACTCTAGTGGCTGTCTAATCTTAAGCAAACATGAAAGTAGAACATTATATTGCCCACTGGATAAGGCATCATCCAACCTTGAAGACTTTCAATGAGATGGAGTACACTACCCCTTTTGGATGGCTATAATTGTTAGGGCAGTTTTCCTGACATCAAGCCTAAGCTGGACTCTTGTCCTCTTACCCATTGCTTCCCGATTCTTTCCTCTGGGCCAAACAGAGAAAATCTAATTCTTTATGTGACAGCCCTTCAAATGCTTGAAGGTAAGTACCATCCCCTTCTCTTCCTCCTCCTCCTCCTCCTCCTTTTTCCTAGGCTAAACACACCCAGTCCCTTCAAGCAGTTCTTACATGACATGGATTGAAGGTGCTTCGCCATGTCGGTTGCTCTTCTTGCACATAGCTTATATGAATAAACTTCTTCAATTCTGTCACCTGAACTGAACACAACAGCTGAGGTCCGACAAGGGCAGAGCCCAATGGGACTTCCAATTGTTTTACCTATTTTAATGCAACCCAAGATTTCATTACCTCTCTTTGCTTCAGCATCACACTATGTCCCTATTTTGAGCCTGCAGTCCATTGCAACCTTATATCTTATTTTCAGAACCGCTGTCTAAACATGCCTTCCCAATATTATATCTGTCACATTGTTGTTGTTTTGTACTCAAGTTTAAGACTTCACATTTTTCTCTGTTAAATTTTGCCTCATTAGAATTAACCTGTTAAGATTTTTGGGGATGCTGAGTGTCATCCGCTATGTGAGCTATTCCTCCTTGCTTTGTGTCATCTGCAGATTCAATAAGCAAGCCATCTCTGACTTTATCCAAATCCTTGACAAAAATGTTAAAGAGAATAGGGTCAGAGACCAACTGAACCTTTCTCTTGTGCTCTTGATAGGCTTATACCCTGAAGAAGTGATTATCAGGTCCAAAGTTCAAGTCCAATTGAATATCCTTAGGTTTTCTCACATTGCTCACTGCTAAGGAGTTATTTAATTCATTGGGGGGGGGGATGGTGTATAGCGGGGATAGACTTGGAAGGCTTCATGAAAGAGGCGAAATAAGAATGGACTTCTAAAGACGAGAAAGGTTACAGTTTGGCAAAATGAAATGGGGAGGACATTGTTGACAGGGAAGGAATGTTTGAGGTGGCACAAAGGAGAGAGAGTGTGCAAAGAATAGAAATTAGGTTTTCTGGGCTTAGAAAAGGAGAGGATAACTGTAGTGTAATTGGATATGAGTGCAAGCATTTCAAGCATATGGTAGAAAGGATTCTTTTTTCTGATACTGGTTGGAGTAGAAAGTCTCTGATATCCTTTCCCATTCTGAGATTCTGTGATTCTGTGTTTGGATCATTTTTACTTATGACAGGCATTTTTTAAAACAACTTTTAGAAAAGTTCTGTTGGAGCTTGAAGCTTATGAACCAAAAAGAGAATTTTGTTGTATCAACAAATGTGAATTATCCATACTGTCCCTGGACCCCATTAGCTTGGAATGTAATTGCCTATTCAGTTTAATTTGCATAAAAATTATTATCAGAGTCCAAATAAATTATCTTCTGGGGATTTAGAGGCAAGAATGTGATGCTGGTCAAGGATGTCACATTATTAATTCTAAAACCAAAAGAGTACTATTAATAGAATGTGTCATATTTGTTCCTAATTGTTCCTCTTGATGTTTTCCTTGATGCCATGGGAGAGGGCTTTTTAAGGTTCTGGGTCAGGATCTGTTTGACTATGACTTCATTAGGATGCTTCATGAAGACAGAGGCTGTTTTAAGTAAAGAGAAGTACAACAGGTTTGGTATTAATCAGAAGGCTAGATCTAGGAGCCTAAGCTCTGATAACAAATAAAGGTAGAAGTTTGATTTAATAAAAGATTTTGCAGATTAGAAAGAATCTCGAAAGCCATCCAGTCCAAGCTGCACTTGAAAGGAATCCTTAGTATAACCTGTCTGACAAGTAATCATCTCATGATAAGGAATCCCTGATTCCCAAGATGGCCCATCCAACTTTTAGACAGGTCCAAAGTTTGGGAAGTTTTGACAAGTTGATCTCTCCACACCTTGCACATTGATTTGCTTGTCATTATTTTTGTTGTTGTTTTTCAAATGGCCTTCTGATGTTATTGGTGAGGAACTCTATCATTGCAGATAGGTACCTGCTCTGCAACTTAGAGACTTGCAGAATTGTATTGGCCCTGGGAAGTGAAACTACTTTACCAAGCACTTCACACAGCAAGTATGAGTTAAAGGCAGTCCCTGGCTCTGAAGCCTGGCTTATTGAATTGATTGAATGAATTATTTTTTAATTAAATAGATTTATATTGTTCTCCTTTGTTTATACATTGCCTAGCTTTCTCTCATGTCCTTCCCTTCACTCTTTCCTACAGAGCCATCCCTTATTTAAAAAAAAAATATGAATACATGTATTTTTCTAAGGCCCCTCTCAACAATGATCCTCTTTAGAAAAGTTTTCCTTCTCTTGAGCCTTAGTTTTCTCACTTGTAAAATAAAAATGAAACTAGCAAGCTCATCTACTGTAAAGATTTTTATAAAAACAAATGCAATAATATATGTGTAAACATGCTTTAAAATCTACAGTGTATATATAAGGCTTTCAATAAATGCATGCCAATTCATAATGATAAAAATTATGATTATCATTATCATTATTATTTCTGTAGAACTTTATCCAATTAATATTCCTTTAGAAATGTTGGAATCTTCCCAATTCAAATCTAATTTTTATTTGTATTATCTTAGAAATTATCAAAATAAACTGGGACTTTGCTAGGATTCTAGAATTTCAAGTCTCCACATCTCATTCATATTCCCTTGAGTCATCTAGACCCAAAAGCCTTACCTAATAGAAATGAATGGGGAAAAATCAATCGCACTCTAGAATAGCTTTTAAAAGCTCAGTTTTCTTATAAGAATGAAATATTAACCTTGTCTGACACATCAGGAAGCTCCAGGAATACAACCTTTGATTAATTTGCATTATCCAGAAAGACATTGAACCAACAAGCAGACCTTATTTAAATAGATGCACACACACACACACACACACACACACACACACACACACACACACTTTTCTAGACAGAAAGAAGAAAAAAGAAAACAAAAACCAAGATTTCCTTTGGAAATCATTTTAACCATATGCAAAGATCTGGGAGTTCAATTAAAAAGGGCAAGCAATAAAATGTCATATTTTCAGAAGAAGGGTCTGCTCAACAAGTCCCACCCCCATCCAGCAGATCTCCCCCAGTCTTCTATTACATACATATATCAGAATAATTCACAAACCTGTGGTGACCTTACTTTGCAAGAAAGCATTCTTCAGAAAAGGAGAGTAAATGAAGATGTTTCTAGTTATATGAAAAAGAATAGAATGAAAACTTTTCTTACCTTAGCTATGCAGAAGGGGGAGCAATTCTTGATGCCTTCATATTGTGGCTAATGTTCAGAAACAGATATGCCCAATTTGAACACATTTGAAAGCAAATAAAACCAAAAGAAAAAAAATAGAGATGTAAATGTACTTTCAGTTGCATGATTGCATTTGTTTTTATATATATGTGTGTGTGTGTGTGTGTGTGTACAGCTGACCTTGAAGTAGAATTGTCCAGTTTTCAAGCTATTGTTTCTTATTCCTCTCCTCCTTCATATCTTGATTTACATCAAGCATCAAAAATCTCCTGCAGCTACTTTCAGATATTACCTGGGTGATGTTACTTGGGATACGTGTGTGTGTGTGTGTGTGTGTGTGTGTGTGTGTGTGTGTGTAAGAAGGATATATGACAAATTTGTGCATCTGGATTTCTAACTGCTAATATATTTTTTATTTCATAATTTAACTTTTAAATTCAAAAAAAGTGATGAACTGCCAAAGTTCTTAGAGGGGAGTCCAGGATGGTGTTGTTTCAGAATGGAAGTGGGAAAAATTATTAAGTCTCTCTTAGTATGAAAGCAATTTTGAAAAATAAAGATCACTGAGAGATGCCATCATTATAAGCATCATAAATCTGAGTGTTCATGGAAATTCCTACCTAAATGCTTTGTGCAGAAATACTGCCCAAGGGCATGGGCCACATTCAAAGTAGTAACCAAACAATGGGCTGAGATTCTGACAATCACTTTTCAAGCATTGGCAGTGTGTATGAACAAACATCAGTAAAAACCACTGAGCTATTGGGATGCCAGCCAAACTGAAGGCTGACAGCATGGAGTTATGGCAAAAGCAGTGGATCTGAAGTCAGAAAAGATGGGTGCCAACACCAGGCTTGTGTGACCTGGCAAGACCTTTCACTTCTTTGTCCATCAGTTTCCTCACAGGGCAAGTGAGGGACTAGGACTCAATGATCTTCTGAGGTCTGTTATAGTTCCAAATGAAAGAGCCTATGATTAAAATTATGACATATGGAGGCAATCAGTGGACTCAGATATGGAAACCTTTCTTATCATAGTTTTCAAGTTAATATTAGGAATGACTATGAACTGAAAACTTCATCTCTATTAAGTTTAGGACAGCCTGAGAGAAGGAAACAAACCACAGTAACTTTCCACTAAATCTGTGATTTCATCAGTGTGGGAATTTCTTCTACTGACCTAGTTTGTAAGCAATCTATTATTTATAGACTTATAGAGTTGTATGAGGCTCAAGGAGATAGTGACTACCTCAGCTATGGTCATGTAGCTCTTAATTATCTAGGGTGGGATTTGAACCCAATTTCTGCTGACTCTAGGCCCACCTCTTTACACCTTACCTCATATTTCCTCCCTATAAAGGCCAGTTGCTATGAGTTATTCCTTAGATTCCCTCTACTAAAGTCCTCCTCCAATGCCTAATTCAATTCAATTCAATTTAATTCAACATATATTTATTAAGCCCTGCATGTGAGACCTTGTGCTAGATGCTGGGGCACAAACAGTAATGCAATCCCTGCCCTCAAGGAGCTTATGTTCTATCAGAGAGTAAGCAGACAAAAGAAGAAAGGAAGGAGAGAGAAGAAAGATGAAGAGAGAGAAAAAAGGAGAAAGAAAAAAGATGAAGAAAGAAAGAAGAAAGGAAGGAAGGAAGGAAGGAAGGAAGGAAGGAAGGAAGGAAGGAAGGAAGGAAGAGAAGAGTTAGGAAAGAAGGAGGGAGGAAGGTAGACAGGAAGTGAGAAGGAGAGAAACATTTCAGCCTAGTAACTGCCTTTACCTCATAGGAAAGGGGTTCAGGTTTATCAGAAACCTGGAGTATCCCCTTTTATCCCTTGAAATGAACCAGAAGGAGAGGGATTTGTGCAGTTCAGATGGGCCCCTGTCTTATAGCTCCTATCTCTTAACTTCTCACTTGTGAAACCACATCTTTGATCCCAATTAAAGAGATTTTCCTAATGCCCATAAAAGAGCTTCACAAGTATCCAACACTTCATAAATGATGGTTGAATGGAATTTAATTTTATGTCAGTGCAGGAAAGGGCAAAGCGGACCTAAACGCATGAAGAAGTCATTTTTTAAAATGCCTTGGAATATGGTTCATTTTCAATATACCACCTTTTCCATTCCTTTGAAAAAAGAGCAAGGAGATCAATAAGGAAATGATTTGTAAGTTCTCCAAAGGATGATATTGCTCTCACAAAGATTTAGTAATGCCTGAGCTAAAAGCACCTAGGACACAGTCTGACAAAAGACGAATGCATCCTGAACCTTTTGTAGAAAGTTCTGATTAACGGTTATGAAGGAGCTTGGCAGGGAACAAGTTGAATGGGCATGGAGCTGGGTCAGATTTAAGGAGAATAACCTAAATTCAGACTTAAGAAGACAATGTAAATCAAATTACAGAAAGCCTTCCTGACTGAGTTCTTTCTCAAGAAATCTCAAGAAAAGATAATGTAAGTTGACATGATGTAAATGGAGTCTGAGGTTTCCCATTGTAGCAATATTATATGAGAGGACCAGTGATGTAGACAATAAAGGACTGACCTTGGGGTCAGAGAGACCTGAGTTCAAGTGCTGACTCTGACATTCACTGGCTGCAAACAGAGGCAAGTAATTTTCCCTCTCAGTGCCCCAGGAAGTTCTTTAAGCTAGGATTTCTTAACCTAGGATACTTGGACTACGAATAGATTTCAGGATGATCTGTGACCTTAGTTGGGAAAAAATATAAAATTTTTATTTTTACTGACTTTTAGCTGAAATTTATCATTTTCTTTCTTTCCTTCTTTCTTTCTTTCTTTCTTTCTTTCTTTCTTTCTTTCTTTCTTTCTTTCTTTCTTTCTTTCTTTCTTTCTTTCTTTCTTTCTTCCTTCCTTCCTTCCTTCCTTCCTTCCTTCCTTCCTTCTTTCTTTCTTTCTTTCTTTCTTTCTTTCTTTCTTTCTTTCTTTCTTTCTTTCTTTCTTTCTTTCTTTCTTTCTTTCTTTCTTTCTTTCTTTCTTTCTTTCTTTCTTTCTAGGGATCCTTCAATTTCACCAGACTTCCCAGGGGGTGTTATAAGTTACTAAGAATTTGCAGCCCTTCTTTGCTTTAGGGATTTTCCATATTTCCTTTCAGGAGTCCCCCATATTGATGTGATCACAGCTTCAGATCATCTATATCCTCTTCCCCAGTTACCAACCAAACAAGAAATTTTATAATGATGGCTTAAGTTTATGCCCCATAGAAATAGTATCAAGATGAAACTTGAGTGTCAATGTAAGGGAAAATGTCCTTACAGAGTTGCTTTGTAAGGTTGTGAGTTCTCTTTCTCAAGCTTTGTTCTCCCCAGCTTCCTCCTCTAGTTCCTCTTGATCACTCACAATGGCATCCCAGTACTGGCAGCATTAAGATACCAAGGTCTCTGTTTTTGTGAACACCATCTCTTCTATGCCTTCCCTTCTGTAATAATACAATTAAGCTGAAGGATGGGACATTCTGTGAACTGTTCCTGCATGTACTTGAATACTCACATAATAGCTATGCCGTTAACATTGGAGGTGGTAGATCATGAAGCCGCATAATAGAATGTCACACATGGAAGTCTCCATGTTGGGAAGAGAGACTCCCCCAGCAAGGTATGTTTATTGTTCTGTACACAGACTGTTTGCTCTTTGACTCCTTTATGGCAATCTGACTCCAGAAAGTGGTGGAATGGTGTGGCATGGCTATACATAGTATAGCTTTCTTTTGGAGATATGATGACTCTGCTGGCTCTGCTACTTCCATGACCTCAAGCAAGACATTTCATCTCTGTGAGCCTCCATTCCTCATCTTTAAAATTAAGAAGTTGGTGGGTTAACTGCCCACCAAGGCCTTTTCCAATTCTAGACCTACAATCTTATGACCTTATGAATTGTATTTCTGTTGTGAGGGCCATGATCAAGATGGCCACTTGTTATAGAAGGGATTCCTGTATACAGAGAGGTGGAACCAGTTGCCCCCTAAAGTCTTCCATATCTGAGATGTAATTCTCAATTCAGCAAAGATTTGGGCCGAAATATTTGACAAGTACCTTGGAGAATACTTTGGACCATCTGATGTGTTTTTGAGAAAATAACACTAGGACATTTACTTCACTGCCCTCTTTTTTCACCATCAATTTCACTTCAGGAAACAGACCTTAAAGAGTAAGTTGCTGCTGTTTCTCATAAACCTATTGAGAGCCATTTCCTTCCAATTGACTGGAGTCATGAAACAGGCATTTTTGTGCTGCCTGATGAAAGATGCTGTCAAGTAGCATGATACAAATAAAGGGCATTGTACTCATAGCATGAATGGATAGAAGTTAAAGATCTCTAATTTGTAATTTGAATCTTAACTGAATGTAAGTAAAATGTTTGTTGAGTTGAATAGCATTGTGGATTTAGAGTCAGAGGATTAGAGTCCATATAGTGTTTTTGCTGGTTCTTCTACTTGCTGCTTCCATGACCTTGGATAAGTCATTTTACCTCTATCAATCTCCATTCCTCATCTTTAAGATGAAGAGTTGAGCTAGATGACCTTCAAGATCTTTTGTAATTCAAGATCTATGATACAGTGATCTTATTAACTTAATTTTATTTCTATCAAAATATCCAAAATGTGACCATAAACATCCTCAGGGACTCCTTCTTCCAACAAGTTATAGAACAATAAGAAATGAATAGAGTTAAAAGGGGATGCAGTTGATCTTGATCTTAGGCTGCACTGGATAGGGAAGATCAGAAGGCCTGTGTTCAAATCCTGACTCTGCTGCTTACATCTTGAGTGAAATAAGGCAAAATATTTGACTCTTCTGGGTCTCAGCTTCTTCAGTTGTAAAATGTGGCCAATAATAGTCATTGTCATCTACCTCCCAGAGCTGTTGCAAGAAGCAAATGGAATACCATAGGTAAAGTTCATTGAACACTACATAAATATCAGTTATTATGATCTCTGAGGTCTTTTCCAGCTCTAAAACTCTACTAGTCAATGATTTAAAGGTCAGAGTGGCAGTAACATGTGTCCTATCACTCACGTTTTCATGGGAGCTTCTGCAAACAGATAAAATCAGTGAAGCAAATGGGAATTCATGAAGAAAAACCAATTAGAAAATAATATTAATGACTAACAGAGATGCCAGTAATGACAACTGACATTTTTATGGCATTTTAAAGTATGTGGGTTTGGCACCTCCTCTTGGCCACCTCCCAATCACACTCACAAGATGGGTCATCCAGAGGGCAGTTATGCTTAACTAGACCTTAAGAAATGCCACCAATGCACTTACCTTTACTGGCCAGCCAGTAGACACAATTACTCAAGGCAAAGTCTTTTGTCATAAGAACAATAGCTTCTTGTTTTAAGTCCCTTTCTTCTTTTAAGATGCAGCTTAAACACAATCTCCTACATAAAGTTTTTCCTGAACCCCTCCCACCTATTAGTAACCTCTCTACCAAAATACCCTATATTTAAGTAGATTGTATATATTTATATGTATTCACTTTTTTTCTTTAAATTTTGGCAAGTAAAAGATGAAATGACTGAGGAAACAAAAAAAAATTGAGCTTCCAAGCATTTCAATTCATTAAACAATGTATGCCAATTGCCTAACAAATTAGAACCAAGCACCTTCCTCAGCTTGGGACTAGACCCCAAATACAGGGGGAGGCAGACTTTTATACATTAAAAACAATCAAATAGGGGCACTTAATTAAGAGGAAACAATACAATACTAAGTAATCTGATTTCTAATTAGAAGAAAGATTAGGGGCTTTCCAAGTTGGGAGAGAGAGAGCTGAGAAGCGCAGTTCCCTGAAAACAGGAAAGGAGACGTCCAACTCCCCAAAAGTATGTATGTTCAATTGAAGGAATATGTAACAATAACTGATTAGTATGGGGCCAGTTTTCAGATAAGACTTATGGGTTGCTTGAGGTATACAGTTATGAGAAAACTCCTTGCATCATTAATCTTCGGATCAGACCAGGTTTCTGGTCAGCATAACCTAGGTTTCTAGTTATGGGTCTCTAAATAGCAGGTAGAGGTGGTCCAGCTTCCCAGCCATGCATGGTTAGATTCACATAATGTTTGAATAAACAAGGTTTGAAGGTTCAAATAAGGTTTTCTCCCAATTCTCACTATTGAATAATTTTTCCTCAAAACATATAATTTGGACTAGACTCATAATTGAATAGAAAAGGAACTAAGCTAGCACCAGAATTGCATCACAAGGTGGAGTCAGTGTGGTTCACTCAATTCCCACAATTAACCACTTGCTGTCTTAATCCTCTCGATTCCCTCATTATATGATAGATAGATAGATAGACAGATAGATGGCACTGATGAAGTCTATAAATTTAGGGGTGCTGGAACACCCAAATCATGACACATGGACCCTGTCTGAAAGAATTCAACCCAAATCTTCTTTCGGCTGGAGAAACCATACAGGCCAGACTATTAAGGGAATTTGAACATTAGTGACACCCATAAAGACAAGCAGGCATGAGAAAGTCTCAGGATTTAAATAAGGGCCAGGACGGATCTTATATACACTCAAGTAATTTTGGGTGACCAGAGGAGTGGATCTGGGTGACTGGGGAAGGACCTTAAGGAGAATTCCAATTGGAATGTCTGCAGAGATTGACTAGACAATGGGAATAGATAATGAAGGGAACTGGAAGGAAGAGGTTTGAATGGGATCTAGATAAGAGCAAAGTTGGAGCTGGGGCTTTCAAAGGGAGATAGGGAGAAAAACCACTGAGTGGATTATAGCCTCAGGTAACTGTTTGAGACCAGAGTGAGACCAAAAAAAGTTTAAGGGTTTTCTGGGACCTGTAGACTAACGGGAGCCAAATTCTTTTTGGGGCAATGGGCAAAGGTCTCAGCTTGGACCCATATGCCATCTTCCCCCTCTCAAACAAATGGGACCCAAATTCTTTTGGGGCAAGGGGCAAAGGTCTCAACTTGGGCCCATATCCCACCAGGTGCCTTAAAACTCTTTTACTTGTATACTCATACCTAGAACATAGCAGGTGCTAAAATAATATCCATTGATTAATTGATTGGGACATTCCATAAATATATATAGCATCAGTGGAAAAAGTGGGTATCCTCACAAAGCAGACTTAGTAGAAAGGAACACTCTTGGGCAACACACATGGCTAAAGCACATCATACCTCTGTCATGGTAGGGCCATGATATCCTATATTAATATTAATTCTGTCATTATTCTCCTTCCCTTCAGTCTAGCATCTCTACCTGGCAGCTTTCTCAGTTGAATTCCCTGGCACTGTTCTTCTTTACAGCTCAACCTCCAATGGCTATGGCTGGCTCTCTCCTTGTCTCATAAAGCTCATTGTCTTGAAAGTTGCACTTCCTCTAAAATCTTAACCCCCAGTTATCTCTGTTTCCTCTCCCTTATCTTTAGTGTTTCCATCAACTAGGTTGGAGATAATTCAGTTTTTCAGGGGAATCCTCATCAATTCTCCCTCTCTTTATATGTATATTATCTCATTTGAACTTTCCAATAACCACGTGAGTTAGGGACTACATTAGTGTGGTGCACTGGAAAGAGTACTTTTTCTGGATTCAGAGGCCTGGGTTCAAATGCGCCCTCAGACATGTATTAGCTGTGTGACTTTGGGCATGACCCTTAATTTCCCTTGACCTGAGCTTCTTCATGTAGAAAAAAGAGGGGTTTGGCCAACATAACCTCTAATATTCCTTAAAGTTCCACATCTTTGATCTCAGGGTAAGTGACCCAGTTGCCTTTCTTTATATTTGCAGCATTCAACATAGTGCCTAGCACATAGTAGGCTTTTAATTTCTTGTTGAGTTAACTTGACAGTGGGCAACTATCACAGGTAGAATTTGAACCTAGGTCATCCTGACCTCGAGGGCAGTGCTGTATCCACTATACTCTGATGGAAGGGAACAGTTGTGATTCCTCTTGAGCCAAACTTTGCTTTGTTATTGTTGTTGTTGTTTAATATTGCTCCCACAAGCTTCATATACCACATATGTCGTTTATTTTTAGAAGCAGATTTTGATAGTTGGCTTTGTGACTATGAAAGAAGAAGAAAAAGAACCCCTCATACTGACAAGCATTTGGTCCCTTCCCTCTTGCTGTATCAGTAGCATTTTTCCCAGTATCTTCCTTCAAGTGGCTGGCTCCAATTTCATTAAGTTGGCTGTAATTCCTTCTTAACTCTTCCACAGGAGCACACCATCAGTCAATCAGATACTATGTTTGCTGGCTCACTTACCTCCTCCATGCACAAGAGAATTAAGTATAAATTGAGATGACTGAATGGGAACATTAAAGCATCATCAGTTGATACGAGAAGCTATCGGCTAATTATTCTTTGTGCTTCTTCCCATTGGAGTGGCCAACCAATTGCAGTAAGGTTGCAGAAACCTCACCCATCTACAGGAGTACATGATAATATAGGAAGGGCTTAATGAGGAAGATGGATTCTGATTTTATCAGCCAAGAGGATCTGTGATAAATCACCAGTCTGATTCCAGAGCCACTTTGAAACAAAGTAATGCAGTTTCTTTGCACTATCGATTTTAAGTGATCAATTCTTTTTTTTTTCTCTTCGGTCAAGGAGATGCATGGGTAGGTGTAGGGAAAATGTGAATTGGTCTGAGAAATTCATTTAGGTGCATTCTGCCCCCCAAACCCTATGCTGACCCTCTTCCCCACTATATTCTTCTCCAAGAGAACAGTGTTTTGGGTCTTCCCCTGCCCCTCTTCTCCTCCTTAAATTTACGTATCTTATGTTCTGTATCTTCAGGATCTCTGATTTCCAAAATGATGGTCAGTCAGTATTAAAATAATAATAATATCAATTTATTCAGTCATATCAGCCATGACCAACTCTTTGTGACACCATTTTGGGGGGTTTTCTTAACAAAACTACTGAAGTGGTTTACCATTTCCTTCTCCTGCCATTCTACAGGTAAAGAAACTGAGGCAAATAGGGTTAAGTGACTTGCCCAAAATCACACAGGCCAGATTTGAACTCATGAAGTTGAGTTCTCCTGACTACAGGCCTAGCACTATCTCCACTGTGTCACCTAGCTGCCCCATAATAGCAAAAATCACAAAGGTTTACAAAGCATTATACAGTATTATCCCATTTGAATTTATTCAATGTGATAAACTAATTCATGTGATGAGTAAAAAGGGCTGTTATGGTAATGGGACATTATTTTGTGGAAAGAGAGCTTGATTTGGAATCAGGGGAATTATGTGTGAATCTCCACTCTTGCATCTAATATTACATATATGTATGTATGTATGTATATGTATGTATGTATGTATGTGTATATATGTATATATATGACTTATTTTCCCTATACCTAGTTTCCCATCCATAAAATGAGGGGTTTAAAGTAGATAGCCTCTGAAGGTCTTTAGAATTTAAAGCTACAATCTTTAAAATAAGGGGGTTTCAACATGGTGCAATAGGAAAGGCATTGGATTTTGGAAACAAAGAACATGGGTTCAATTTCTGGCTCTTCTATTATGGTCTATGTGACCTTGGGCGAGTCAAATTCCACATCTATAAAATAAAGGGATTAGACCTTTGAACTGCCTTCCAAATCTAAATCAATGAGTCCATGCACATATTTTAACGGTGGCCTTTGGGAGGCAATTATTTAACCAAAAAGAATGGTTTTAATGGTGAGAATTCTAGGTTCCAAGAGAAGTCAATGGAGGTGATGATTTGGAAGGAATGGCTTTGTAATTCTTCTCATGATGCAATGCCTAAATTACTAGGCAAAATTCTTTCAGGAGTACAAAACACTCTGAAGCCCCATTATTTTTAAATGAAGCAAGCTCAGAATATATTTACTAGTTACACATCACTGAAGAGTTATCGTGATGGAGACTAGATGAATTATAGTATGGTTTCTTAAACATGTGAGAAAACAAACAAATTTACTGACTAGGTATGATTTTATTTGGATTTTTATTGTTAATGGAGACCATTCTTAAAAGATATTATTGAGATGCATTCCAACATCAATGACTACATATGTCCCCTTTACTAAAATCTTAATATTTTTAGGATGGAAAAAAAGTTTCTCTGGGTTGCAAATTTTTGCCAGATGAATATTTGGATTGAAGAAAATGAAGATGTTTAGCCTGAAGAAGAGAACACACAGGAGGGGCATTATAACTGTCTTCCATTATTTGGAAGACTATCATGTGGAAAAGAGTTTAAGCTTGTTCTGTTTGGCCCTAGAGGAGACAACCAGGAGTCATGGATTGAAGTTGAAATGAGGCAAATTTTGAAGATATCTATAAAACCTTCCAATAGTTTGATTGATGAGTTCCTGTTCCATGGTGGTCTCTAAAGAGGCCAGTTCACCATTTTTCTTGTGTGATAAAGTTGGGATTCCTACAGATATATAGGTTGGACTAAATGGCCACTGTAGTCCCTCATAATTCTTAAATCCTGTAATTCTGAGAAAAAAGAATTCCAAAAAGAATATTATTTTAAAAAGTCACCAACTTGGGCATGTGGCTAGGCAGTATCATTCTAGAATTAACATGGTAGAGATTGACACCTGCTCCTCTCCCTATCATTTATTCACTGTGGGTGTGACCACTGGTAATTTCGGGGATCTCAGGTTTTCACTCACCACAAGTGGGCTGAGGGATTTGAGAGACAATAGACTTATGAGTGTCATTGAGGAAAGATGCTAGCTACACACAAATTATTGTTATTATCCAATTTTCTGAATGTTTTCTTAATAAGCAGATGGGAAATTTCCATTCATGGCAAGGAAATTCAAAGGCATAATCATTTCCTTTTTGTAACTATTCACAATTTTAAGTATAGCTTTGCTTAGAGCTTGAGAGATGAACTTCTGTTCACCTCCTAAGAATTATTCGTATTTATTCCTCAGAGTGAAAATTGAATGAATGAAATGTGAGTCACTTTAGGCTGTGTAAACTAAAAAGTCGGCAATTATCATGTTGATTTGTTCAGTGTAGATAGTCCAATGGGTAATTCATGCCCCAAAGTAGAACCTTTAAAGTTCTTGGGTAAATGCAGATCCGCAAAGAATATGTTTACTTATTGCTGAAATTTGGCATATACATCATTTCCATCAAGAGCATTCCATAGCGATAGAAATGAAATTCAGTAAGTAACTGGATCAGCCTCCTGAATAGCCAATCATTAAATGAGAAATTATTTCTATTGATATGAATATAGAACACAATTATATCATGTTTTGGAGGCCTATATCCAGCTGGGAGTAAAATCACAGTGTGAAAAGGAAAATCCCTGCCCAGGGCTCATAGAGAAAGGAGTTATAAAGAGTCACTGAAATACCTTCTAGCGCTTTGTGGAGAGATCAAATGCCGATGGAAGTGGTTCAGAGGTATGTCGTAGGCTTTAACTAAAGGCAAGGATACTCTATCATTATCACTTCATACTAGTTCAGACTAATAAAGCCATGTTTCATTGTCAGTGGATAAGTGATGTACAGTTACCAATAAAGCTGCCCACCATCAATTAGTGTAGCTGGAATCAGGTGTCTAGCTTAGCAGCTTTATCAGTCAGGCCTCCAAATACCTCTGAGGCATTGCTCTAATGGTTTAGCATTTGCTGAATCAAACAAACATATTTTTCCATTGACTATTTGATTAGAACATCTGTCTTTATATTTTTTTAAATTAAGGACTACTCATATTTGTGGTATTTATTTTTTTTGAGGGGAGTGGAATGGGGAGGTTGAATGTTGTTGCTTTTTGGGGTCTGAACCTCTGTTTATGTGGATAAACATACAGAGTAGAAATTCCCCTTCATTAATACAAATAAAGAACTTATCTGTAACTTATTAATTTAGGCTTTTATTGAGTTACATGGATCTTTGAGAGATTGTAATGCTGGTATGAATCAGAGGCAAGCTCAAACCAAGGACTTCCCAACTTCAAGGTTGCTCCTCTTTACACCATAAACCATTGTTGTAAGTGTTGCTACTGATTTATTAGTGTTTTTATCAGAGTTCAAAATGAGATTATATATGAAGAAACCTATCTTTCCTCATGAGGATTTTGTGATAACTTTGCTCAAAATTTTCTCAATCGCCCTGTGGACAAATGATTAACTCTTGCAAACTGAGTGGGTTAACTCAGCTAAGGATTGTGTAGGCATGGTGAATTTCTTTGTGCATTCCTCTTTGAAGATGAAACTGAGCTGATTACATGAAAACATGGAACATTCCAGAGTTCCTTCACTGAACTCATATCCACTCAAAAGATGTTAGCCTAAAAGTACACATGGGTAAAATCCAAGTGGAGGAATGTTTACTGAACAGCTTGGAACATGTAAGTTCAGGGGGGCAGCTCACTGAATCAGTCTATAGGTTCTCATCTTGGACAAACATTGTTGATAGAAAATGATCCAGGGCTAGAATTAAAAGGGGTTGGGGATGGGGAGCACAGGGCAAAAAGTAGATCACTTTTGGGGAACTAGAAAGTGTTTTAATAATGGTGCATTGCCCTTTTAGCTACAAAAGCACCCCATTAGAATCAATGTTCTCTTGGTGATGTCAAATGGCTGAAAATCATGGTGCAAGATGAGAAGAATGAAAGATGTACCAACGGACAATAGGAAAATGTAGCATGGATTCCAGTAGTCTGCTGCTTACTGCCAAAAATGACTTGTTTGCAAGAAGGAGTGAAAAGACATCAAGAACTGAACATATATGTCAGAAAAGAAGGTGTACCAATCATGCAGTAACACAACAGGAAAGCAGATTGACAATCCAGTGCTTCTCTGACACCCATAAAATGTTAAAGTAGCTATAGGAAGGCCTTTATTCCATTGGGTAGAGTGCCTGGCACAGAACAGTGGCTTAATAAATGTTTGTTGGCTGATCGACTATTGAGGATTTATGGAAGGATACAGACAGTAATTGCACAACATGTAGTGGATGGCTGAATTGTCATCTCCACCAATGCCACTAGTATCCATAGAGATGAAACTGCGTAACCACTGAAAGATTGAAGTCAACTTTTCCAGTTGGGAAAAAAAAGAAAAATGAATTGCTAAAAGTTGTGTGAGTGAGTGTGTGTATGTGTGTGTGTGTGTTTCATATAGCTGTTTCTAACTAGTCTTCATCAGAAATATGACACCAGGCAAGTAATCCAGGTATCCCTGAGATCAGAGCTTATTGCCTTCCTACTGACAATAGCATAATTCATACTATACAGCCTATCTAACAAAACTAAATAAATAAATAAATGTTTAGTATATGTATACTATGTGTGTGTATACTCTATGTATAATGCATTTGTATGATATATACTACATATAAGTATGTGTATGTATATATGTTAAGCACATATGTATAGAGTATGTATGTGTGTGTCAAGAATATATATACTCAACTCTTGTGCTATATACATCTATGTATATATATATATACACTGTATATGTATTTATAGAATATGTATAAGAATTCTGTTTATTTGTTCAGTCATTTTTCAGTCATGTTCAACTCTTTGTGATCTCATTTTGGGTTTTCTTGACAAAGATACTAGAATGGTTCACCATTTCCTTTTCTTGCTGACTTTACAGATGAGGAAATTGAGGCCAAGAAGGTTAAGTGATTTGTCCAGAGTCACACAGCTAGTAAGGGTCTCAGGCCAGATCTGAACTCAGGAAAATGACTCTTCCTGACTCTAGGCCTGGCACTTTATCTACTGTGCCACGTAGCTGCCCATAGATAAGAGTGAGGAACACACACACACATATGTGTATACATACACACACACACACACACACACACAGAGACTATACACAAATATTTCTATATACATTCATGGAGAAAGAGAGTAAGAAAAAGTGACAGGGACACACAGACAGACAGAGAGAGGAAGCCTCTGGGTTCCAGATCCAGGCAGCTAGGACCACGTCCCAATCTTGGTCCCTTATCACCTCTATGAACTTGACCCCAAGAAAGTCCCTCATCTCCACAATGAAAGATTTTAAACTACATGATCTTGATGGTCCCTTCTAGCACAAAATCTGTGATAACAATGAGTCAGGGCGAGATTTGAACTTGTAGCTTGAATGACATTTGTAAGCACAAGTGACATCCTATGTTTTGAAAATAATGACTAAGTTTCCCTCACGTTTTTTGAAAAAAGATAAAATGTGCAAAATCGATTATTATTTACCCAAGGTTACCAATAACCATAATCAATCTGGGACAAAGTAAGATATTATCATTTAAAACAAATAAAGTATATATGTATGTGTATATATGTATGTGTATATACATATATTACATATATTCATATATGCACATACATATAATACATATACATGCACATGTGTTCATATACATATATTAAATTTATTTGTTTGAAATAAATAAGCATGTAATTAGCTTTCATTTGTTTTAACTAATATGACTTTCTGACTTCATACACGTTACGTATTTGTATTTGTTTCTATGAACACACACATATGTATGTATTATAAATATATGTGCTATAGTCATAAGGATGTGTGTGTGTGTGTGTGTGTGTGTGTGTGTGTGTGTGTGTGTGTGTGTGTGTGATATATTTATTTGGACCTGCCATTTCATAAGTATGAGAGATTCTTGGTATGGAAAATCCTTCTACTCACTTGTCACATATCATCTCAGAAAGCTACTTGGGGCAATGAGAGGTTCAATGATTAACTTAGAATCTCCTGGCTAGAATAAGTCAGGGGCAGGCTTTGAATCCAGGCCTTCCTGACCCCAACACTGACCTCTCTTCCTTTGACCACACTCTCTCTCCTGCTTCCAGGAGGCATGGTGGTTCTTTGGAAACAGAAGGGATGGGACTCAGTCTACCTAGATTCAGGTCCACCTCTGCCACTAGCCGTATGTATATAATTGTTACTGCTGAGCTTTGGAGATCCCAAAGTGATGGGTTTGTGACTCTCTTGGGGTTTGTTCGGTCTCTTTGGAGGTAAGGAGTAAGGGTAGTTAAAAAGAAAATTGTAAGAGCACGTTGTTGATTGGGAGAGATGCTTTCCAGGAATCCATTGGGATCCAAGACACCTTAAAGTATTCTTAAAGGCTACCTCTGCGTAAATATGATATACATGTATAGAGATGCTAACAGCTCTGTTTGAAGGCAGAGTGCATTCACTGAGCATGTAAGGTCTTAAGGGGAAAAAAGATATCATTCTCTATTCAGGTCAATACTGCAATGTAAAATGGGGATGATTAAAGTCTATTCAGTGATAGGAAATGGCTGTTATTTTAGCTATTAAGTCTCTGATTTCAGTGTATCATTTTGAAAAGCACCATAAGAGAATGCTAAGGGCAGAACTGCTTTACAACAAATCTCAAAAGCAGAAGGTTGAGAAGAATTCACTAGTATGAGTTTAGACTCCTTAGTGAAAAGAAAGTGGGGACTAAAGAATGCTTGTTGTTAGCAATTCATACCTCTCCAAAGGAAGAACTGTGAACTTTGCTATCTGAGGATGGCATTCTCAGAAGGATGGGCTTTTATTCTTGGTGTGGAGTGTGGTTCTAAGTGTTCAAAGGAGGATGAGATGCCCCTTGGCTCTGTTGTGTTTCACTGAACCCATGGTTCCTCACAGCAACTCCACAGCCCAGCTGTTGCCTCATCTTTAAAACAGGAGGAATATGCAAAGCTGTTGAGAATGAGGCCTTGAACCCTTGGAACAAAGAGAGGATGAGTAATGATGACAATGGCTGTCTTGAAAAGTAAAGAAAAGATGCAGTTTATAACTTTTTTGTGTGCAATTTAATAGGTTCTTTCAATGGTATCTAACCCAACCCAATCCATCAAGCATTTATTAAGCCCCTATTCTATTCATGTTATCATTTACAATTCTTCTTAAACTGTGGGTCATGACCCCATATAGGCTCCTGAAAAATTTGGCAACAGTACAAGGTTGCTGAAAGCACACAACAACCAAAAATTAATTAAAAATCAAACATACAATAAATCTGAGGTGTTTCTGGCAGCATTTGCCTGTGTTGCATGGCACAACTTCACTGTAGCCTTGTTTCTGAACACAAAGCATGTGCACTTTGCGTTGCACATGCCCTCAGGCCACACAACTCCAACTAATATTGCTGAAACAGGAAAAGAGGTTGAGAGTGGGAACAGTTTAAGAAGCCCTGCTCTAAGGTATACTAAAATTGATTCTAAGACTAAGTTTTAGTATACCTGTTGATATATATTAGTAAAGGGTGTTTTCTCCCTAGGAGTTTGCCTGTCAAGGAAATCACAGGGAAGGAGAAAGAGAAGGAAGAGGCGGAGGACATGCTACTACATAGGCCCTGTGCTGCAAAGACAAAACAGAAAACATTCCTTTCCTTTAAGGAGCATTGTAAGTTCTTCCTGCTAGCCTTATTTAACCTGAAGTCACAGAACCTCAGACATAGATGGGATGCAAAGTCGCAAGGCACCCTGAGGGAGACACAGGAGACAACAAAGGTCAAGTCAAACCATAACCACCACCTTGGACACCTCCTCTTCTCTTACTCTGATGGAGTCAGCACAGGCCCAGACCCAAAGAGCCATGGCAATATTAATCTCCCACAAAACACCAGATATGCTTCCCTGCCAGTACCCACAGACATTATTGTGAAATGTGAGAGATCATTACGGAGAGGGTGCCCATGTCCCACCTCAACACCAGCAGCAACTGCTGATCAATGGCCATCATTGATAGGAATCTAGTGACAAGAATACCCCCATCTCATCTCCCAACCCCAAGAACACTAATCATACCTCTAACTCAACTATCACAAGCATCATCCAGAAAAGAGGCCAACCAGTCCCATTAAATGGCAACCAATTGCTATGTACAGATCAGGCAAGCTTGCCTAGCTCCATAAGCAGTTTACCCGAAGGTGGAGACAAGAGGCTACTACTTCCAACCTCTGCTCCTCATGCCAGGGGAACATATTGAATCCTCTTTCCACGTGATGACCTTTCAGTATTTAAGAATATTTATCAAGATCCTGCCTACCACCAAGTTTCATTTTCTGTATTCTAACCTTCCTCCAATTCATTCTCATTACCTTCTGTAAGACAATGCCCCTTTCATATGTGAGCCGGTTGGTTATTTAAGGGGATAGAAAATGAACTTTTAGTGTAGGAAGTTAATTGTTACATAAACCAAAATAATTGTATCAACTTATAAAGGATATTAGGGAAGGCCCCCTTTCATATGTGAACAGTTTGGTTATAAAAGGAGGCAGTTAAAAAAGAGATTTTGCATATGAAAAACTCATAAAACTCGAAGGTAAAAAAAATAGTTTTCATGTAAAATGTGTAGAGAAATAGACTGTTAGTGAAAATAAATAGAGCATTGAGAGTACCTGTTGGAGGACAGAAGAATGATGGAGGCTGCAAGGCATTGTGGTCTATCTGTTAATTTGTATGTCACTTTTTAAAGTTTGAGAAGTTACAACTCACAATGTGATAAATCAAATAACTATTTACAACCATGGGATGATTAAATATGGAGTGTTTATTCCATAAGGAACAGAAAAGCAGAGTTCACAAGCTGTACCTCATGTGGGAAAAGCTAGAAACAAGTGGGTGTGATTTAAGCCATTGTGCTAAAAGTGCCAGCATAGTTGGAAGAATTAGCTAAAGGGACCTAAGTTGAGAAGACAGCATGAGGTAGTCAAGATTCTAGCAGGAGAGTCAGCGCACAGGAGGACTTTAGGAGCTGAGCTGGGAGTTGTGATTGTCAGGAGGAGGGCTAACTGTCACTGGAAGAGAAGTGGATTTCAGTTTTGCCATTTCTTGCCAGCCCTCCCTCCCCCCCGGATTTCAAATAAAGGCTGGAAAGCCATTCTACTGGTGTGTTGTAGATAGTGATATAAACTCACATAAAAATTAGGGCCACTAATCCATACTTAAGGATCCCAATACAGCTTGTTGTCTTTGTTTTAAAATGTAATGTTAGCTGTGTTTTACTGAATTTTAATTTATTTTACTAAACATTTCCCAATTATGTTTTAATCTGGTTTGGCAACACTCAGGAATCCTCCATCCAAAAGGAAACCTTGCTGCTTGTTTTGATATTGGGTTCTTAGGAACATTTTCCCAACATTGAACTAGTCTACCTCCTTATAGTTTCTGCTCACTGTTGAGCTCCAGTGTCTTACAATTAATTTGAGTACATTAAGCAACATTTCTTTTCAGACACATTTAAAACACTCAAAAATGAGTTTTTACAAATAGTAATTTTTAAGTATAAAAATAAACTTGATGTTGCCAATTAATAGAATGGATTTTATTTGTAGATCTAGTGCTTAACATAGAGACTGATGCTTAATAACTGTTTGTTGAATTGAGTTAGTGCCTACTTAGGTTTTAGTTCATAATGGATATTATGTTACAAATTAAAGCAAAAATTCTATGTTTTGTTATAGATGTTCTATGATACTGACTTTCTTCTAAGCAAGGCTGTCCTTAATCTGGCTGCAATTTTAAGTTGATAAAGTTTTTCTGGGTAAGACATTCCTCTTCAGTCAACTTACAATTAAAAATAATATCCCATCCATCTGGTTTTTCTTTCCTCTTTGTATGTTTGAAAGTTGGCTGTTGAGGGAAGGAGTGGGAAGAATTGGTCTTTTCCTTGGTTTTCAATGCAATACTGTAATCAACTCTCACTGTGATTTTTCTTGAAGGGAGGGGGCAGTACAGCTGAAATTAATTAACTGTCCCCCCAGATGGGATGGATGTATTTGCTTTGACAAATTCTAAATGTTTGTACTGTCAGATTATTTTCAAAATATTACAGGTGCGAGGAAGGGGTGGAATTAGTTAGGAGGAAAATTATGGCTTATAGGCAGATAACACAATCAACCTTTGAAAGGCAAACACCTCTTTCCAAATACCATGGTTGGGAAATGAAAGCTGTATTCAGATGCTAAACAAGGGGGAGAAATGATGATAGTGATAGAAACTTCTGGGGAAGGAAGGGAAAAAAGAACAGAATTCTGTGCCTACTTTTTGAAAGAGATACATAATTGCTGTTGTGATCTAGGTGTTGACTGGTTGATTGCACAGTCTTGAGAGTGCTGTCTGGTGGGGGAATTCAAGGTGATGGACAGCTCCGATCATGACTGAATGGCAAACACGGAGCCCGATCTCTTTGAGGATGGAAAATCGATAGTCTATTAGATTCGTTGAGAGAAGTGGGTGAGAGAAAGCAGGCTGCATTTGCTTGCATTGCCAAGGCTACACTAATTAAGCCCCTGCCTCAAGATGGAGGAGAGCCTAGAGAATTGAATGGCTAATGAGATTCAGGCTTGAAGTAAATGAAGCAACTTTACCATAAGGCACATTGACAGACAATTAAACCTCTTTATCAATGCAGCTTTCATCCAGAAATACAATCTCACATGGCAGCTATAAAATAAACTGGGGTCGACCTTCACTGTAAATCTTCCTTCAGCTCACAGTTGGACTCATGGCGTCCATATTGTTTTGACATTCCTATTTATTTGCGTTCAAAGCTAGTCACGGTAACATTTCCTTTTCCTAAATGGAAGTGCCTGTGGTGTCACATTTGTGGAGATATTTCAAGAAAGGTTTTGATTAAACCTCAAGTTGACTAAGTGGAAAAAAGGGTTTAACTCTGCCCCTCCCCCACCAATCCAGTCCTGAATTGGCATATAGGGGAGGAGTAGTCTAAAACAATTGTTCTCTATAAGCTCATTGAGGAATTTTGGATTTTCAAAAAGTAGACAAATATACAGATAAACATATACATGTTTAACAAAATTTCATGCTTCCTCTTTTAAAAAAATCAACATGACAAGAGTCATTGCCTATATCTAAAGGAAGGGTCTTTGTTATAGCTTATTCTCTTTCTAGGGATCTATGACCTCAGACCTATATTGAAGGTCTTCATCTGTTTCAGTAAGAAAATAACAGTGTTTTAGAATAAGTAGTCTACCTAACAACAACAGCAAACATTCAAAGAAAAGAATGAAGCAATCCAGGAGAGGGCAAATCTCTTGAATTCCTGCCATACATAATGAACTTTAAAAGGAATTGTGAATATTTAACCTTGAAAAGAAAAAAAAAACCTTGGAACTGATAGGATGGTCAGAGGATCTGCCTTGGTTTAAATTCTAGCTCTGCCACTTAGCTCCAGTATGTGTATTAGATAAAACTAGGCTTGGAATCAGGAAGATCTAGGTTTAGGACAGTGACACATAGTAGGTGCTTCATTAATGTCTATTGTATTAAATTGAATTCAGTTCAAATCCCATCTCTCTGATTCTTACTACCTATACAGCCTTAAGAAAGTCACTGGATTGTTCTTGGACTCAGTTTCCTTCTTTGTAAAATCAAGGGTTTAAACTAGTAGCATCTGAGTTTACTTCTCACCTCACATCTATGATCCTGCCATTTTTATTATTATCCCATGAAAGTCATGTGATCAAGCTGAAAATAGAAAGGTTGGATGATAGAGAGCTCCTAAAAATCCTGAATGTTAGGTCACAATTTCACCATCATCATCATCATCATCATCATCATCATCATCATCATCATCATCATCATCATTGCATTTATATAGTAGCTACTATGTGCCAGGTACTGAGCTAAGCACTTTACAAATATTACCTCATTGATCCTTACAACAACCCCAGAAGGAAGGTGCTATTATTATTCCCATTTTATAGTTGAAGAAACTGAGGGAAAGAAAGCTTAACCAACTTGATAAGGATCACAGAGCTAGCAAGTGCTTGAGGCCACATTTGAACTCAAGTCCCTTGACTCCAGGCCCAGCTTTCTGTCTACTCTGCTCCCCAGCTGCCTCTAACCTATAAAAAGTATCATCCTCAGGGAGGAGGTCACATTTAAGTAGAGGTCACCATGGTATGGGTGGGGGGAGGCAATTAAGGTACTCTCAAATTCTTGCCAGGTAATGCAGTATTATGAATGTAAGGATTATAAGTCCCAATATAGAGAACACTTTGATCTGCTCCCTTTTTGGTTTTGTTTTTTAGTTGATGGAGGCAAAAAAAGCCTATAATCTGAGAGACATTTTTGGCAGTCTGGTGAAGCCATTAGAATGCTTCTCAGAATGTTTTCATTATTAATTTTTAAATAAATAAAACATAGGATGCTAGAGGAAAACATTGAAATACAAGGTGAAACAAAAGTCTTGGAGCAGTTTCCAAATATTAATAGCTTACAACACACTAAGGCTTTTGGAAAACCCTGGACAGTTACTAAAGCTAAAAATAATTGAATTTGGTTGGCCCCAAATTAAGAATCCTGTCAATATTCCATTGATTATTTCATGTCACTGACATATATTGTCCAACCATAGGATTTATCCATGCCTTCCCATCCTATGAGATTCTTGTCCGTGTCCTTTCAGAAATTCACCACATGGGATCCTTTCAGCATGTTGGGCATTTTCCTTATATTTCCTTGATATCTTCAATCAAATATATGTGTTGTTTATCAGTTGCTCCCTGCTTTCACCACATATCCAACCCATCCTCTTCTAAACAGAATCAAAAGTATGTCTTAGTAAATATATGAGCAAAAGACAATAGTTTAGCTTGCATGTTGGAAATTGTCCAAAGGAAAAGTCATATTCTGATTTAAGTGAATGCGTTCATCAGGTTTTGTGTGTATGCATGCACACTTGAAAAGGGACCTGTTGGCATATTTACTGAATCATTCATTAGTAGGCCTGCATGCAGAAATTCCTAAAGAATGACAATGGGCCAATTTAGCCCATCCCTTTCTGCTAAATCTATAGAACTCACATACTTATTTAGAAAGAAAAAAATATGTGAATCAAAACATAAGTGAAAACATAGCGTTAAACAATTACCTTTGAAAATAGTCTGTAGTTATTATTGTCCTTTTGGGGGGATTAGGAAGCCTAATGAGCTCTTTTATCTATTGTTTCAAAAATAATTATGGTTTAATTCCCCTGTTAATAGCATTCTCCTCCCTACATCAACTTCTCTGTACATATTCTCCTGCTATTTGTGAAATTAATTAGTTTTTGAGAGCTTTAATCCTGTCTGTTATGAGAAAACTGCAAATAGTTGGATGTATTTCACAGCAACTTTTGTGTCAGATGCTGAACTCAGAAGGGCTCCCGTCGCCGTGCTACTGTGTGCCAGCCATGGCTCAGCATGATTCACCTGCTAACCTCATTTTCATTAATGCTTTATCTAACCAGCATCTGGCAGGATGGGGCCTGCAATTGAAATACACTCACTCTTTTGTACTCTTGGCTTAGTTGAAATCCTTAGCTTTTTTTTTTTTTATAAAGGGGGGGATATTCAGTCTTTAATTTCTGGTGCCTTATTAGAATATTTATGGTTTGAAGCTCAGTTGTATAGGCATTCCTTTAAGTTTCAGAGGGTGCTTTCCAGTGTTACACTGGGCCTGCCCTCGAGAATCAATTTGTAAGTTCAAAAGTAATTGAGAATTCAGGGCATCTGCAAAGGAAAATCATGGCTTCTTGCACCATTTTAAACTTGAATAGTTCAACAAAGGTTAAAAATGTACATATACATACATGTGTATAGAGGAAAGTATATATATATATATATATATGTGGAATTCCTTGTGTGTATGTGTGTGTGTATATATATGTGTGTATATATATATACACACACACACATATACACGCATGTATATATATATATATATATACACACACACATAGACATATGTATATATACAATAAGTATGAATGTTCATATGTGTATGTGTGTCGGTATGTGTACAATGACAATTACAACATAAATGGGAAAAGGCCACAAACAAATTTAAAGTCAATGTTGTGAAGTTATAAACAATGAACATGATTCTGAAGATAAGATGTGAGTAGACAATCCCATCCAACCCCTTTGCAGAGATCCAGGAGTGTAATATGTTGAACAATATTTTTGAATTTTTCAAAGTATTGAAAAGCTTTGCTAATTTATTTCCTCTTTTACTTTTGTTCTTTTTTTTTTGGCTTTTATTATACATTTTATGGGATAACTCTCTAGGAAGGAGGTAGGTGAGGAATGCTGAGGAAAATTTTGGTAATTTTTAAAAAGAAACCAATATCACTTATTTTAAATATATATGAAATAAGGAAGAAAACAAAGCATTTATTAAGTACCTACTATGTACCCGGCACTGTTCTAAGTTCTTTACAAACATTACCTCATTTGATCCTCAGAACAACCCTGGGACATAGGGACTTTAAATACACATGCCCACGTGCACACGTGCACACACACACACACACACACACACACGCACACACATGCACGCACTTCCCTATCTGGCAAACAATTTCTTAGAACAAAAAATAAAAATGAAAATGTTTGGACAAAAAAAGGCAGTTCAGTAAAATTAATCAATATATCAAGTGAATTTTCCATACGCATTGTCCAACACCTCTACAAAATTTCTCATCTGTTCTCTGGTGCTAGTATCAACAGCTATTTATTTTTCTCCCTCCCATAGTACCTCATATTAAACTATTTAAAATACATATGTGAGCATTTGTTGACTTTATTTTTATTCTGTATATATGCATATATATATATATATATGTGTGTGAGTGCATGCGCGCGTGTATACATGCATACACACAATCTCTCTCCATTCGAATGTAAGATCATTGTGAATGGGGATTATTTCATTCTTTGTATTTGTATCTCCAGTGCCTAGCAAACAGTAGGCACTTAATAAACCCTTGTTACTCTAGTGATTAATTAAGAAACTACAATGTACCAGACACTCTGCTAGAGGATGGGAATATAAAGCAAAAAAAAAAAAAGTCTTGCCCTCCAATAAGTTACATTCCATTTTGGGAGTAGCAACATACAGAGAGATAAATAAATAGGAGATCATTTGGAGTTGGAATAGGGGATGACAATTGGGGGAATGGTGAGATACTGTGAGATACTGCACTTGAGCTGAGCCTTGAATGAAACTCGGGATTCCAAGATGGAGAGGGAAAGAGGGAAAGGCAACTTGCTAGACTGTATAATCAGTCAAACAGACTCAGGGGGACATGGGTTCAAATCTTGCTGCAAACACATACTAATGAGCTAATGCTGGAGAGGTCACAAACTTTCAATGCCCCAGGCAACTCTCTAAGATGATAAATTAGGGATCAGTCGTCCTATTTGCAAGAGAAGAAATAATTTCTATAGTGGGGGTTCCTAAGAAATCACAGGTCCTTACCCAAACACAATTAAATAGATGTGTGAATGCGTGTGCATATGAACAGAAGTGCCAAACCTGTATATGTGTATTTAATGAGTTTTGCTGACGGCTTTACATTTTCTGGTGTACAGAGTTATGCCTGTTAATTAAGAACTTTTAGCCTTGGAAATACAGCTAGTGTTCCACCCTAGGCTTGGTAACATGTGAATCTACAGATGTTGCCTTCCTCTTCCGGAGAATTTCCCTTGGTTTGTGGTTATCCTCTCGTCTATTCCATTGAGTGCCATGATGCATCTCCCTCTAGTTTTCTCCTGGCTTGTTTGCATCCCGGGGCCACTGGTGAGCTGATCACATGGATTCTCTTCACTTGCATGTTTTTGGTCTGTCTAGAATAAACACTGTATGATCCTTCATGGAAAAGATGAACATTCCATTTTCTTTCTTTGAGGTTAGACATTCCTGTTGGGCTTTCAGTTCCTAGATCCAGTAAAAAAAAGAATAGAGATCTCTATTCCATGGTAAAATATGTGGTTCAGTTCAATCCAGATTTTTCAAAACAAACACACTACTGTGTTAGGGGCTGTGTTAAGAGTTGGGTAAGCTTCCATAGTTTAATGGATCTGTTATCTCCTCCATGTGTGTGCTCCCTTCAGTGGTACAGATTTCAATCCAGCTATGCCTTGGCAGGTGTGATTTTTTTTTTTTTCTGTTCTCTCCTTGGAATCCTCTATAAGCAGTCACTCAATCTGCTGGGCCTTCCTCCGCATCTCTTAATTTGATGAAGATACCAGAGCAGCCTGTAGCCTTTACATGTGCTCTCCTTTGTTCCTACTATATGCCCAGCTTAGATCCTTTTATAATTACTCATCTCCTTGAAGATAAGATACAAAGAGGTTCTTTCACCTGGTTCATGGTGGTAATGTGTATTGCTATACTTGCAATGTATCCCTCCATTGCTCTCTGGACAAAGGTTTGATCCCTCAGTATCAATGGGATCAAGACCTGGATCTGGCCGGACAGCATCAAGTCCAATGCCCTCATTTTTTTAGCAGATGAGGAAACTGAGTCAGAGAAAGGCCAAGTGACTTTCCCAGGGATGTATAGCCAGTTTGAGTCTGAGACACTGTTTGAACCCACGTCTTCTTGACTCCAAGTAAAGTGACCTTTCCACCCCAGCATGCTTACCATGTTATTGGTTGTGTTCTAGTATTCTCAGCCATAGAATGATACTGGAACCATGTAAGGATTGAAAAGATGCTTTGTTTGCTAGTTAGATTCAGGGAGAAACTTTAGTTTACTGAAAGTTCTACATGGCTTCCTGGGTATGGTCACACCCAAAAGGAATGAAGCTGGGCTTAGACAAAAATAGTTCCTGCCCATAGAAGCTTATGGCCTGTTAAGGGACAGGGATGGGAAGAGGCATATTTTGAAGAGGAAGAAAATACCAGGAGTTTCAGGGGTTATCTAAAATCATGAGGGGACTTCGTCAAAGTGGGCAAATAAGATTAAATGGATACCTGCTATCGTATCAGCCTCCAAAATGAATGGACCCAGGAGGTAAAGCCTGTCATCGTCACCATCATCATCATCATCTACAAAACAACAACAATAACAACAACTCACCTTTACATAGGACATTTTGTGGGCCAGGAACCATACCAAGTGCTTTATAATTATCTCATCTCATCCTTGCAACAGCCAGTGAGGTAGGTGTTTTTATTACCACCACTTTATAGATGAGATTGTTGTTCAGTTGTTTTCATTCACATCTGACTCTTTGTGACCCCATTGGGGCTTTTCTTGGTAAAGATACTGGAATGGTTTGCCATTTCCTTGTCCAGCTCATTTTACAGAGGTGGAAGTGATACAAACAGGGTGAAGTGACTTGCCCAGAGTCACACAGCTGGTAAGTATCTGAGGCCATTTTTGAACTCAGGAAGATGAGTCTTCCTGACTCCAGGCCCAGCATTCTATACATGTAGACTAGAAAACTGAGTCAAATAGAGATTGAATAATTTGCCCAGAGTTGCACAGCTAGTAAATGTCTTAGGCCAGATTTGAAGTCAGGTCTCGGAACAGCAACCTATTGATGGAATGTCACTTTTCTTACCCTTAGTTCCCTCAGCTCTAAAATGCGGAGCTTAGACTGGATGGCTGCTTGGGTATCTTATAACTCAAAATCTGTGGAAAATGAGTTGTTCCCCTAGTAGGCACTTCATTTTCCATCACCTTGCACAAGCCTCGTTCCATGTCTGTAAGGCTGTCTGTCCTCCCTTCAGCCTCTTAGAATCCCCTGGATTCCTTCAAATCTCAGCTCTACTGCCACCTCTGATAGGAAGCATTCCCTCAGCCCCGTGGTCATTCACACTCTTTCTCTTCAAATTACCATGTATATTCTTTGGTCAATCTGTAGGTAAATAAACATTTATTAGGTACCTACTATGTGTCAGGCTTTGTGCTAAGAGCCAGAAATACAAAGAAAAAATTTAAAATATAGTGCCAGTTGTCAAGAGCACACTATTTAATAAGAGAGACATCATGTAAACAACTACAGATATCTCTTTCTTGTCACTGGTTAGGCAGGGGCGAGCCCGCCCGTGATCTGAAAAATTCACGCAAAATTTTTTGGTCCTCTCTTGGTACCAAAGAAGTCTGAAGTGTTATGGTATTAAAAGATAACATTTTGTTGATATTATATAATCCTATACATATATTTTGGGCATTTCTGAGTTTCTAAACTTTTTCTGTGTCATCTGCTGGCTTTTTCATGTTATCTGAGGTTTTCACAAAACTCCTCAGATCTTCCCATTTAATTTTTTTATGCCAACCCATGACATATCAAAACCATGATGGGGAAAGTTGGAATGGGGAAGGAATAATTGTACTTAACAAACAAGCTAATAGGAAATAATGAACAGGTGGAAGACATGTAATTATGGGTTTCCATGTTTATATCTCAGTAGAATGGAAGATGCTTGAGGGCACAGATTTGTTTCCCTTTTGTCATTGAATACCTAGTGCCTATTGTGATGCCTGAAACACAGTGTGCACTTGAATGGTTTTTTCAATAGTATTATAAATGGCCTAAGAAGACTTAATAGAAGAGCTAAGACTATGTTTCAGATAAGGGGCAGAATTTTGTTGATAGAGGGACTTTCCTCACCTGGAAGTTCCTTATACTAATGAAATCGCAGACCTAGGCCTATCTCTTTTAAGTGTGTGTGTGTGTGTGTGTGTGCGCGCGCACATGTGCTATGAATATCTATCATGTTCCATAAAGTCTATACAGCCCTCCTCAGAATGTTTTTTTCTAAATATACATAAGATAAAATATGTAGAATTACAAAGAAAATCAATTACATTGAAATAAAGTGTTTTTTTTTTAAGTGAGTGGGCTTCAGCTTAAGAACTCCTGCCTTAAAGGGTAAGGACTCTAGTTTTAACTCTAACACCAAATGATCTGAGTGAGACGTAGAAAAAGCAAATGTATTCAAACACCTGGAGATCAAAACCTACAGGGAAATTAATTGAAACACAGTGTGCCTGCAATTCCACATCTGTAAAATAGAAATAAAATATCATCCAGCCTCAGCTCTCCCTTTGTGGAGATGCTATGGAGATTAATTAGAGAAGCCACAAAGAGGCTTTGGACTCTCCAGTCCCGCTCTTTAAATAAGCTCAGGAGAAGGCAGGGATATTATTATTGAAGGATGATCGCTCCAATTCACATTTCTCTCTCTTGACACAATGCCATTTCAATGATATTTGCTGAAGCTCCTCTATTCCGCTCACTGCTCAGCACGGCCATGACACTGATTAACTGCCCTGATGTAGAAGCAGAATATACCTTACATCTTCAGTGGTATCGAAAAGTGGTACTGAAATGTCATTTGTGGCTCCAGCTTCTCTATTAAAATGATAAATTCAAACATCAGAGGGCCAGATTGAATTGATTCGGAAGTCTTTATTTATCAACCTACCACATCTTATAGATTAAAGACAGAAGGATCCAAGACCTTTTCCTTGATTTTTGAATCTCTATTCTTTTAAATGCTATTTTTGTACTTCTGAAAAACTAATCAGGAGATATACAGTCTGCATTTTAATCCATCCATACAGGCACATGCCTATGTCTTTTTATAGTATCTCCATCAATAGAGGTTTTTTCGGGGGAAGTGGGAAATCTCCCACTTTGAAGTGCCATTGATGTTGGAGGGTATACAATTCAACCTTGAATGAGTCTCCTCTGATGTATATTTGGATTATTCTTATGTTTAATAACTCAAAGAGAGGCCGGTGGCTTAGTGGATAGAGTGTTGGTCTAAGGACTAAGAAGACCTGAATTTAGGTCCCACTCCTGGCGCACACATTAGGCATACAACCTTAGACAAGTTCTTGACACATCAGTTTTCCAGGAAATTTTATGACTCTGAATTACCAAAAAGGTGTCAACACACATTGGTAAGGAGTTTCCTCAAACAGCAATTCCCCATACCAATAAAATCACAGGTTCAATCTCAATCACTGTAACTATCATACATGTGTCTTTTTTTGAATATATGTTTTAAAGCACTGGTCCTTTCCTTAATACAAAGAATAATTGTATTCAAATCAGCAAGCATATTTAAGGAACACCTAAGACAATGTGGGGGTGGCTAGGTGGTGCAGTGGATAGAACATTGGATTTGAATCAGGAAGACTCATCTTCATGAATTTAAGTCCAGCCTCATATACTTACTAGCTGTGACCTTGGGCAAGTCAATTAATCTTGTTTGCCTCTGTTCCTCATCTGTAAAATCAGCTGGAGAAGGAAATGACAAACCACTCCAGTATTTCTGCCAAGAAAACCCCAAACAGGGTCACAGAGAGTCAGATATGACTGAAAAACAACTGAACAACAACATAACGAGAGAGAGTGATAAGAATCAATGGGCAATCCATGTGCTCCACTGGTGTTCATATAATATCAAGAAATTTCTAATAAGACTACTCAACACATTAAGTGGACCAAAGTCTTGTGGGGGTTATAAGAGAGTACATGGAAAAGAATCTAATGAGAACAGAAATAGTGGATAGGGTGGGATGTGCACTGTTGGCAAGAGTAATTACATTAATGAGATTTCAAATCCATGTAAGTATCCACAGCTGTTATCGGGAACTGTGCTAAATTCTGGAGATGCAGAGAGAAAAATTGTACAGTCACTGGCTGCAAGGAACTTATCTCCTACTAGGGCAATACGAAATATACTTAGGTTAATAATATGATAGATTTATGATTTCATCAATAGGGTAACACCCTCCACCAGTACAGATTGCAATCCATCCATGCCTTCTTTTCCTTTGTGACTCTTCCCCATCAATCTTACATCTCCCACTGAGAGTCCATCCAAAATGGGTGAAGCCTTCTTTCCACATATCCCTATAGGTAGGTGATGCAGTAGATAAAGTGTTGGAGTTGACTCAGGAATACCTGAAGTCAAATCCAGACCCAGGCACTTATTAACTGTGTGACACTGGGCAAGTCACTTAACCTCTGCCTGTCTGAGGTTTTTGGTTGTTTTGTTTTTAATCTAGAAAATGAGCATAATAATTGCACCTACTTCCCAAGGTTGTTGTGAGAATAAAAGATGATGTTTGTAAAGAGCTTTACAAATGGCAAAGTGCTATAAAAATGCTAGCTATCAATAGCAGGTGATGAGTATTGGTACAGAGAAACTGCTCCCTAGGCATTTCCCACACTAAAAATCATAGTTCTGGTCCAAAAGAGTCGTGTGATGCAATATATATATAGTATATGTCATGAAAACTCTCAGAGGAGGAGTCACTTCCCCAAGCATTTAGGCTTGATGTCAGGAAAACTCAATAATTGTAAGTACTGAAAAAACGGAGATGGTTGCCTCAGGAGATAATGGATCCCACCTCTCCCTCAACAGAGATCCTTAAAAAAGGATCATGAGAACATTTCCAGGTCTGTGTTATAGTGGGAATTCCCTTTGGGGTGTAGTTGGACCATTTGGGTTTCACAGTTCCTTTCACCTTCAGGAGTCTGAGATTCTAATTATTCCATTGTGATGGATCTGAGGTCTTCTGGATGCAGCTACTCTGCCAATGATGCAAACCAATGTCCATGCATTCCTACCTATCTTATGCTTAGTGAAAGGGAGCAGGGAGAGATATCAAACTGCTCTTGTCCCTTACACTGGTAAGGTATCATCTTAGCGCAAAAGGACTTTACAATTCACTTGGAGAGATGACATAAAACAATTAGAAAAAAATTATGTAGGTTAAAATGTTACATGTTATGTAGTTCCAAATGATGTGGCAGAGACAATTAGAAAGCCAAGCAGCATAGAGGGGTGGTAACAAGAGTAAGAGGTGAGGAGAATTCTAGGCATAAGGACAGCTTCTGCAAATACACACAGATCCCAAAACCAAATCCATTCTTGATATGTATTGAATACTGTGCACAGTATTTTGAATTGAATATAATTCAATACATTTCATGTACTAACAGCTATGCAGGGCACTTTGCTTAGAGCTAGGGATACAAAATGGAAACACCAAGAGAGAAGAGTGAAGAGACAGCTCCTACCCTCTTCAAGGAACTAAACATCTAATTGGATGGGTAAGATTTGTACACCATAGGTCAAACATAGAGAAGAAAAAATAGGAGGTGAAGAAAGAAGGAGGGAGGGAGGGAGAGGGAGAGGGAAGGAGGAAAAGAGAGAGAGAGAGACAGAGAGAGAAGAGAGAGAGAGAGAGAGAGAGAGAGAGAGAGAGAGACAGAGAGAGAGAGACAGAGAGAGAGAGAATCACGAGATGACCATTTCAGACTTCTAGTGGTATGTGGTTGAGATAATCACTAAGACAGAGCTGTTTCCATGGGACCATTAAATGATAAGATGGATTTGCAGCTCAGAAGATGTATCTATATCCATATAGATAGAGATATAAAAAAATAAACATATTATCTCTTATTTTGATCCAAATTCTGGGCATGTGTATACACATTTGTGTTTATACATACACACACACACACACACACACACACACATACATATGTATATTTACACACACATGCATTCATACGTATATGGATATAGGCATGTGCATCTTGTATGTGCCTATTTAAAAACAGGCTGTTTCTCCCATTAGAGCGTAAGCTCCTTGTGGGCAGCAACTGTCTTTGCTTTCTTCTTATCCCCAGCATTTAGCACAGAATCTGGGACATAGTAAGTTTTAATAAATGTTTGTTGATTAATTGAATAGAGAGCAGAAAGATCTGGAGTAGTGTTCTACAGGGATGTCAGTTCTAGAAAGCATCTGCATGGGATTATGGCTGGAGAAAGAAAAAAGTTAAGAAAAGCCAACTAGCCATTCCAGGTCCTTTGATTAGGACGGCGTTGTACTCTTGTACTCCAATTGCCTAAAATAGGTAAACCAATTTAAGCTTCTTCACTGAAACCTCGTAGAAACCACATTTGCCCAGAGCAACTTTTTATAGTGATGTTATAAATCGCTGGTAATGGGGTTTATAATAGTAACAGCGACAGACCTCCTTCATTTAAGCACAGCAGTTGTGGGTGCCGCTCTGATAAAGAAACATTTTTCAGCTTGCCAGAGGCTCTCATCCCTCTCTCTCTCTCTCTCCCTCTCTATTTTTAAATTAGATGGTACAAAGATCAGCCAAAAGATTTCAACACGATGTTAAGGAAACTTGTTTTGTTTTTTTCTTCTTTTCATGAGTATTTGGGTCAATGTATTAATACTCTTTTTTAGTATCTTATGGGAGTTGAGAAACTCATGCATTTCAACTTTATCTATTTGCTGTAAAAAACAAACAAATAAATAAATAGATAAATAAATAAATGAATCAATGAATGAATCAATGAATGAATGAATGGGGAAAAAATAACCATTACAGCTACCTTGAATTGAAATGGGCCACTTAAGAAAGTAGTGGGCTTTATCTTAGTGATGGTCTTCAAACAGTGGCTAGATGACCATTTCGGGGGGAGGACCTAGAGGAGATGCTTATTGGATGGCTACTAATGTTCCTTCTGACTCTGAGATTCTGGGATTCTAACTTGCTTAAATTCCTCCACATGGATTGCCTCCATGATTTTTGGTTTCTCAAAATTGTCTAGGAATACACATTCTTGGGAAATACTGCTTTCATTAACAAGCATATGTTCCATCCACTCAGGGTAAAAGACTGTATATAATTCACTAAAGATATTGAGCTAGATCTTTCACAGTTCAGCTCATGGTAACACCACTGAGGTTGTAATAATTATCTCTTTCTTCAATTTACATACCCCCCCCTTCAGTTTTAGGATAGAGTATAAATAATTCCCAAACTCCCAGCAATGCAATAAATATTTGGAAGTAGATGCTACACGCTAGTTTATTTGATGCCTCACCCAATGGGGCCTTATGTTTCAACTAGGCCAGACCACATTTTTTCACAAATTAACTAGTTTATTAGTCAGTCTCTCAAAGAGTAGGAGTAAAGGGATTATAAATGTGGTCTTTTTTTTCTTTGAAAAATGCATTTTCCTTCCATTAACGAATTTGTTCATTGGTAAACTTCCACCACGATTTTTCTTTCTTTTAAGAGATTTCATCCCATTCCACTTAACAGAAGGACCATTTCACATAGTCTTGCTTTAAATAGGCTGCTTGCTTTTGGATGTTTTCTGGAATTCATGACTGCCCTGATTTAGCTACTCACAACTTTTTTAGTCTTAGAACTCATTCACATTCTTAAAAATTATTGTGGATCCTCAAAAGAACTTTTTGTTTATGTGGGCTATATTTATCAAATTCACTCTATTAGAAATTAAATAATCCTAGTATTATCATGAAGTAATTTTGACCTCGAAGATTCCCTGACAGAATATTAGAGACCCTTAAGGACCACCAGAACATACTCTTAAAACTGATGAATCATGGAATCATTGAATATTATAAATTGCAAGAGATCAACTTGGAAACTACCAATTTAGTAGATGAAGCCCCTCTACCCTATCCCCAACAAGTAGCTACTGAGCACATGCTTGTCCAGTGGCTTTCTAATTTCATCCAGTGCTCACTGTTAAGATATTCTCTCTAATTTTGAGCTAAAATCTAATTTGTTCTCTCTCCTAGTCATTGGTCCTAGTTTTGACCTCTCTAGATACATCAAAATGAGCTGTTAGGTTGTGCTAGGAATAGAGTGCCTGGCCTGGAGTGAGAAAGACTCATCAATCTGAGTTCAAATCTGGCCTCAGACATTTGCTATCTGTGTGACCTTGGGCAAGTCACTTCATCCTATTTGCCACAGTTTCTTCCTCTGTAAAATGAGCTGGAGAAGGAAATGTCAAACCACTCCAGTGTATCTTCCCAGAAAACCTCAAATGATATCACAAAGATTTGTACACGACTGAACAAGGACACATAGAATAGTTGCTAATTTCTCTTTATGAATTAAATAGAATTACAGTGTAGTAGTGAGAAACTCTAAAACTGGTGTTTCAGAATTGGAGCTGAGATCTAAATATTAACCTCAGTTTTGTCACTAACTAGCCGGGCAGTGGAGGGGAACGAAAAGGTCAGTTAGAGGCCCCAGGTTCAAGTTCCCCACTCCATCATGTAACCTCTCAGGCCTCAGTTCTTTCTTTGACATATCCACCCAAGAAAAATTTTAAAGATATTATCCCTTATTTTAATCTAAAATCTGTACATGTGTATGTACATGTGCATATATAACATATGTGCATGCTTATGTGTAGGGATATATACATGTGTTCTTGTTGTTCAGTCTTTTTCAGTCATGTCTGGCTCATTCTGATCCCATTTGGGGTTTTTTGGGCAAAGATACTGGAATGTTTTGCCATTTCCTTCTCCAGATCATTTTACATATAAGGAAACTGAGGCGAACAGGGTTAAATGACTTGCTCAGGTCACACAGTTAGTAAGTGTCTGAGGCCAGATTTGAACTCAAGTCTTCCTGATTCCAGGCCCAGGACACTATCCATTTGGGCACCTACATGCCCTATATACATGTGCATATGCATGCATATGGTTTTGTATACATCTGTACAAAAACCACACACATGTGTACATGCTTATATATGCATATATATATGTGTTGGGTATAAACAAATACATACATACATACATACATACATACACACATATAGCACCAAGTTTATCATTTTCAGGGGTCACTTGTTCCTTTAATCAGAGGAGCTAAAGCATATCAGGTTACAAAACAAAATCCATATATACATGCAGATAATTATTACTGTTAATGCTTTACATGTTAAAAGTAAATATCTTACATATTTTCTCACATGTCTTATCTAATTTCCCCTCAAAAATATCCTGTGGTTGGATATACTAATTTTGTGAAAGAAAAATGGGCCTAAGAGGTCAGGTGACTTGACCACAACAAAAAGGTTTGGGCCAGTAGTAGTATTTGGGCTTCAGTTTGGGGCCTCTCATTCACTGACAGAAGACAATGTTCTTTTCAGGTATTCTAGATATAGATGGATAAGGGGAGGGGAGGGAGCAAGTATTTATTAAGCCCTTACCACATCCCAGGTATTGTGCCAAGTGCTTACACATATTATCTCATTTGAAAGGCTGTGTAGGACAGGGCATAGAGGGTTGGTATCAGAGTCAGGAAGATAGGGGCTTTGGTTGTACCCCTGAAATGTGCTGACTGTGTGACCTTGAGAAAATCACTTAAGCTTTCAATGTTCTGGATCAGTTGTGGTCAAACCTATCCTTCCATACTTCTCCAGCAGATGGATTACCCACAATATATGTCTCTGTGTGTGCCTGTCTGTTTGTCTGTATGTCTGTCTCTATCTCTTTCTGTCTCTCTCTCTTTCTGTCTGTCTCTTCTCTCTGTGTCTCTCTGTCTCTGTCTCACCTCTCTCTGTCTCTATCTCTGCTTCTCTCTCTGTCTCTCTACATTCATATATATATATATATATGAATGGATGTGTATATATATGTACACACATATATACATATATGCATGGATATTACATATCTATATACATGCATATACACACATACATATATGTATGCATAGATAGACAAAAGTTGGTTATTCCATATGACTGCTTTGTCCATGAAAAGTTAAAGGGCACTGTGTTTTTGCAAACTATTTCTGTTTTATACTTCACAACTATGTTGTTTTATTATGTTGTTATTTATTATGACACCTTAATGCACACTCACATTGGACCTTCTAGTTAAGAATCCCAACTGCCTTGGCTTAGAAAGGAATCCGTCATTAATTGGCCGTGTATGAAGGCTTGCTGCTCATAAAGAATTACTTCTCCAAAGCTGCTCCCTAGAGATGTCCACCTGATGCTCCTCTGTGTTTCTTTCTGATCAGCTTTAAGAAATACTTAATGTTATCTCTGAAATTCTCAGAGAAACTCAGAAGCTCCACATGCAGCTTGGGAAGGAGGGAATAATAGTAACTCAAATTTCTGTAGCACTTCAAAGATAGTGAAGTAATTTGAGTACAATATAGCACTTGAGCCTCAGAATTGCCTAGTAAGAGAGGCACTATGGCTGTGCCTGTGCACATTTTGTAGATGAGGAAACTGTGAGACTGACCCATAGTCATAAGCTCAATCAATGTCAAAAATGGGATTTTAAGCCAGACTTTCTTGCTGTAGGTCTAGCCTGCTATATTTCATAAGACTACCTCTCTTAAAATGAAATGGGAATATGTCATGTTGACTCTGATTGTCCTTGGTCTTAGTCGGAGGGCACATTGGATCATCATACTCAAGATTTTTACAAGGGTTGTAATTAAACTCATAGACTCTCAGTCCTGAGTCTTGGTTTTATATCAGCAGTTTCTCTTCATCTGCTGTTACACTTCTCTAGAAAGTTTTTATCTCTTATCAAGAAATAACAATGATAGTAACTAACCTTTACATAACACCTCAGCATTTACAAAAAACATTACTCACAAGGCTTCAATTCCTACAAGAATCTACTGAACATGTGTGTATAAAGCACTAAGGTATCAGTGCTGAGAATAGAAAGACAAAAGGGGAAAAGTGGTCCCTGACCTCAAGGAGCTTACATATCCTACAAGGTAGGTAATAAAAGCTAGTGTTATTATGCCTATTTGACAGAGAAGAAGACTGAGGCTCATAGTAATAGGATTATAGGATTTAGAGACAAAAGGGACTTTAGAGATCATCTATTCCAATGTCTTTTTTTTTTTTACAAATGTGGAAACTAACCTCCATGGAGGGAAAGTGATTTATTCAAGATGGTACAAGTAGTCAACACAGCTAATAAATGCCAGAGCCAGGATTTGAACTTGCGTCTTCTTACTCAAGCCCAGTGTAGTCTCCTGGATATCACACTTCTAGTGATGGATATACTCGTCCCCAGCTACATTTACACTGTGCTTGTATTTCCTAACACAAGAAAGAATTGAATATAAACTCCTTGGGGGCAGGGAATATCTCATTTTTGTATCTTTATTCTCAATGTTACAGCACAGACTGATGCATAGTAGGCACTTACTCAGCATTTATTAATTCCTTGGGTCAAACAGAATTTGTTCAATTTATGATTTACCTGCACAGCTTCTTAGTCAATCGACAAGCATTGGTTAACTAATTACTATGAACCAGTCAATGTATTAAGGACAGGAGATAACAAGAAAGGCGAAAATACTGTCCCTGTCCAAAGGAGCTAGCTCCCCTTCCACTGGGGAAGACACCTATGCAAAGACCTATGTTCATGCATGATATACAGATACAGACTAGACTGAAGGTCAGCTCAGAGCTTCAGCACAATTGGTGGTTCTGTAATCTCATTAATGCGACGACTTCCCCTTATGCTGCAGCTTGGCTTCTGTTTGTGACTTCTAATCCTATGTGACCCTTGCCCATGTCTTCCCATAAATATTCCCCTCACTGTTCTGCTGGCCTTCCAAATCACTGGCCATGCCTCCATTTCCCTAAGGGCCCAGCACACCCACCCACATCTCCCTGATGACATCTCTTCTTTGGCCAACCTTGCACCATCGTTTGTTAACATGGTGCCACAGCCTGCCCGTGCTCACTGTGAACATCCGCTGTTTTTTAGGGTAATTCTCAGCTTGAGTTCTTTGAAGGCCAGGGTGATAATACCTGAATCGCAACCATACACCATTAGTGTTGTAGAGTAGTGTGAAATTAGAACGATTGTTCAGCTCCCTTCTATTGAGCTGATGGGAATCCGATATAAAAGAGGCATGGTAGAAAGAGCTCTGGACTTGGAATCGGTAAGGCACTTGTCATCTGCATGACCCTGGACAAATAACTCTCTACCTCAGTTTACTCATCTGCAGAATAAGGTAAATGACAACATCTACCTCCCAGGGTTGTTGTGAGGATCAAATGAGAATATTTATAAAATGCTATCCTAAATAAAGCAATTATTATTCTTACTATTACCATTATCAATATTAAAACACATGTGCACCTACTCTCACGTTCATGCGGACGTACACAAATATGCACATACAGCTTTTAGTACACCTATAACTAAAAACCACCTTGTCCTTGGAATGAAATGGGGCCTGTCTGACGTTACCCTGGGAAAAGAAATGAAGAAAAAGACCATTTTTTAAAGCGACAGGAGGATTTAGGAAGGCAGAAACAATTACCCCTGCTGGAATGAGTTTGCTTATTAGGACTGAATATCAGGGGAGGAAATCTTAACAAGGAAATTGTAGGGTCTCTCCATGAACCTTAAAGAACTTAGAGTGTGATGTCGCCCAAGGCTCTGGTTTGCTTATACAGCTTAAATCACGATGTCTTCTACCCAACGTCACCGCTGGGCCTGGTTTTGTTGTACTCTCTTCAGGCCTAAATGCAATTTAATACCCACCTAGCTTGGAAAGGCCGTCCCATCGTCCAGTGAGCCACCAGAACAGAGGCTAGCAGAATTCAGTAGGATCCCAGGCCCTAAAGGTGAACTGACTTAAGACATCATGTGACATTTTCTCCAGGGGCCTGGGATAGTTGGTAGATTTGCCCCTTAGGGGAGTTCTCTGTTGCCCTTCAAAGTTCTAGCCTGCATTGTCAAGGTCGCTCAATAGATACAGTAACAGCAATAGTAACAATGCAATTCTTTCAACTTTGTGCAGTACTCTGCATGTGTTTGTGTGTGTATGCGTGCATTTACATACGCACATACACAGACACATACACGCAGACTATACATACACATAAATGTACAAGTGTACATACATATATGTGCATATACCTATACGTCTCTATATGTTTATGTATGCATGGAAGTATAAATACACATAAATGTAGACACACATGCATTTATCAAAATGTCATTTCACTCGAAACTATAAAGGTCACTCCCGTTCTACTTTATCTTATACCTACTGTTTGGGGACTGGAAAGCGACTAACTGTATCAAAACAAAATGGATTCTTCCTGAGGCACCTACAATATAACCAAAGGACTCCACTGAGAGTTGGCAAGCTTTGGCTCCTAGACAAATCCTTTATTAGACTGGGAAGGTCCTTAGGAGGACTCACCATGGATACAATTATAATAGGACTAACTATGTTTCTGGGACTTTGGGATATGCCCATAACAGTGAATCTGAAACAAAAAAAAATTCCATCTGTCATATCTATGGAACCAATATCAAATCATATCAGTAAGTAAGCATGGTTTCCAAGGAAAACGATTACTTAAAAGAGACATGGTTTGACAGAATGTCATCTGTTAGCCTCTAGCTTAATGAACTTCAGTTTCTGTTTGTCTCACTTCAGTTAACTAATTGGTTATAGGGTTCTAGGCCCGCATCATGTACAGATCTTGCCCATCCCATTAGATGTTTTGCTCCTTGAGGGTAGGAGCTGGGTGGTGCCTCACTCCTCTTTCTCTACTGGTGTTTCCCTTTTGTATCACTATTTCTGAGCACAGTGCTTTGCATTGCTATTGGTACACGATGGGTATTAAATTGTATTCAATTCAAAACAGTTGCCTGGACTACTTCAAGCTTTGGTGTTGCTCTAGGTAGTTTTCCATACCTGCTCAGGACTTTCCCAGGAACACACATAACATAAGGAAAAGTGAACATGAATAACCATGAAAAGCCACCCTGGGAGCACCACTTCCTTGAGTCACATTAACAAGGTCTCACCTCTCTCTCTAACTCTCTTGCTTGTCAATAATTCAGCTCTGCAGCCACAATGGAAAGGTCTCTTTAGAAACATTAGCCCGGAGGCTAGACTCTCCTTGATTTTATATCATGATTTCTATGAGGAAGAATGCTTATACACAGCCACAAGATGGGAAACAGACTCCAGCACCAGGTTTCCTACTCCTTCAGCTCAACTGTCTTGCCTTCTGGTTGTAATAACACAGGAAAAACCAGGTTTGACGTGCATGTCAAAGGGGATAGCCACCTGTACTGTTGGCAAAACATAGATGCTAGTAAGTCCACATGAGCTCATTATTTCTGCACCTTTTGAGCAGTGACTAGGCAGCCAAAGAATTCAAAAGAACAAAAACACAATAAGGTTGGTCTGAGGGATGCTTGGCCTTCTTAGCTATACTTGGCCCCTATTCCGTTCTTCAGTCCTCCATGAAATAAATGTGCCTGAGAGAGCCATAATCTATAGCAGCCTTCATTTTTTTTTTTAAACCTCAATACTGAAAACACATTTCTATCCACTCCCACATCCTATGGTCATGCTATAATACTGGATTTCAAAGGAAAACCGAATGGAGAATATACCATCTTTGTAATTCTTAGTACCTTTGGATATTTTTTACAGGCACATGCATGAATAAAATTAACCAATAAGTCAATTGTCATGTCATCCTAGTTCTATACACCCTCTCAGTCCACTCCATGTCACCTCATAAATATGGCTTGGAGTCAGAGGTCTCAAGCTTGCTATGTGACCAATTGGACTTTGGACAAATCACTTGACCTTAGTAGGCCTTAGTTTCCTCATCTATAAAATGGGAGGGTTGGGATAAATAACACTTAGTTCCCCTTAACTTCTAAATCCCATGACCTTCTGCTTCCAGGCATAGACTTTGGTTAGATATATAATTCCCTAGCATCAGAGTCATTTAATGTAAAGAGAGCTGAACTTGGAATCATAGGATTTCAGTTCAAATTCTGATTTGGCCACTTACTATTTTTGTGACCGTGGGCAAGTTAATTAGCCTTTAAGAGTCTCTCTTTTTCTGTAAAATGAGGGAACTGGGCTGAATAATCTCTGAAGTCATAGAATCATAGTATTTGAGAGCTCGAAGAGACTTAGCATGTGGTCCAATCCATAAAAGCCTATAGTACCCAGTATTCACAAGTGGTTTCCCATTCAAGCACTAATCAGGCCCAACTCCACTTAGCTTTAAGATCAGGCATACACCAGCTCTAAACCTATAGGCCTTTTTCAAGGTACTTTCATATTCCCATTTAAAGCCCTACTCCTCATCATAGAATGATTCATCAAAATTACATAATGAGCATCTACTTTTAAGGCCTCATTTTACCTTGAGGTAGTTGGGTGATACAATAGACAAGAGTGTTGGGCCTGCAGTCAGGATGATCGAGTTCAAATATGACCTCAGACACTCACTAACCAGTAAATTAATTAGCTGTGTTATTGGTTTTGTGGACAAGCTACCTAAACTCTGTCTGCCTCTGTTTCCTATATTGTAAAATTAGGAGACCTATGTCTCAAAGTTGTTGTAAGGATCAAATGAGGTAATATTTGTAAAGTGCTTAACATAACGTTTTTCACAAAGTGAGTCCCTGTTTCATTCATTCCTTAGTTCTATTCATTGAGCTTGGTTTTCTGTGTTTGAAGGGTATGTGACTTCATCATACACACCTAGTTTTGTGGAGCAAAGTTATAAGGGAGAATGCACTCATGAGTATATGCTTTGCCCCAAGTTATCCCAAAGAGATGAACTTGTACACATTAATAAATATGGTGGATGGAGCTTATCTAGTCCCAGTTATTCCCTTTATGAAAATCAATCTTCCTTTTCTATTTTATATCTACACTCACCAACATTTTTTATCCATTCATTCCATTTCAATGGAATGATTCCCCGTGTTCATCTGAAAAGCAACATATTTCCCCTCTCTTAATTTCCTCCTTTTCTAGGCTGACTTCTGACCATCCCACCTTCAGGTCTATAGTACACATGAGAGAAGATGAAAGGGAGAAAGGATGAGCACCATTTTTTGACAGCCAAGACATAATGCCTAATTCCCCATCCTCATACAAACATCATGATTTGTCTACTGCCACCTGGATCTATTAGAATGATCCCTGAGAGCAGAAACTTATTCACTTAAATTTCTTAAGCTATTTCGAAGAATAGTCTTGTATAGGTTCTATCCAAGGCTGAGAATCCCAGGAAAGCTTAACATCTGTAAAATCATAACATAACAGAAGAATGGAAATTCAACCTTGTGTGCCTTCTTTCCTGCTTTAACTAAAAGAAAGATTATGCCCTCAATGTGGCTAAAAATCCACCAGGATCCCTTCATCTTTTATTATCTTCAACCTAGAGGGGGAGATTATTTTTTTCCACCTCTCTGATGACATTTTCAGAATAACGCTTGTTCAGAAACAGCCCCTTCAGGGAAAAGGAAAGAATGCAATACATTGATATCCCCATGATCATCATGGGGCAAATTTGTCTTTCAAACTCAACACTGACTTTATTTTCCAGACCAGACCAAGCACTGGAAATCCCGAAGCAATGAAGAAACTTCATTCCAGCTTTTTCTGCATATGGATGTACACACATTTAGAGGCTTGCTGAGTGTTTTTGTATTCTGAGATCGCAGACTGAGGCCACTCCTGTGGCTTGAGCCATACCTATCCCCATAGGCTTCTCCATGTGACGTGTACAAAGATACTGAAGTCAAATGCATTTTATCCCAGTTGAATAGAAGTAAATTTTTCTTTCTTCTTACAATGGGAACAAAAATCATATGAAATATTCTGTCTTTCCTCACATGTATGTAGATTTTATTTTAGATTGTTAATCCTTTGAAGCTCATGAGCTCCTTCAGGGGTGATGAGAGACCATACTCAACTGGGAGTGAAAAGAACTATGCATCTGCATAGATGCATTTTAAGCCTTGCCTTCTCCATGAAAACTTTCTGATCCCCTCACCAAGTGCTAGTATGTTCTCCTCCCAAACTACCATTTCTCTAGCTACCTTGTATTTATTTTATTTGTATTTATTCTCTTCTCCATATACCTATGTCTGTAGATGTTGTCTCCCCTAGTAGAAAGTAAGCTCATTGAGAGTAGCAATTATTTCATTGTTATTGGGGGCGGTATGCCCTGCACCTAGCACTTAGCAGATACTTATTAAATTCTCTATTGATTAATTCATGGAGATTTAGGGAAGCATGTTAGTAGGATGTAAGGATTGTCAGATTTAGAGGTAGGGTATCAGAGTAATATAGATTTAGAACTAGAAGGAATTTTACCAGTTGTTTAGTACAGAAGCATCAAACTAAACTCTCAAGTCCTAAAATATAATTGGGAAATGTTTAACGAAATTAACAAAACTACAATACAGCATAGATGATGTAAATTTGTGGTTTTCTAAGTCAATATGCAGCCAGCCAGGATTTTATTTGTATGTCAGTTTGACACAAATGATTAGTCCAACCCCACCCCCCCTCATTTTACAGATAATTAAACTGAGTCTCAAACAGCTTAAATGTTGAACCTAAGGTCTCACAGGCCATGAGTGGCAGGGCTGGGATTTGAAACCAGGTCTTAACTCTAAATCCGGAGGTCTTTGCACTGTTCAACACTATCTTATCTTGTTTAAACCCAGCACTGCCACTTAATGACCCCTGTAGCCTTGAACAGTTCACTTATCCTACAACCCATGAGCCTCAGATTCACCATTTATTAAATGAAGGCATTAGGGTGACTAAGGTCCTTTTCAACTCAAAGTCTATGCTGCACTTAATAGCGGTGTGACCCCTTGTAAATTCTCTGCATTTTGGCGTGGTTGTAAGGAACATTTGAGCTAACAATACCTAGCCTGGAGACATCCCAAAGTTGTTTTGAGGATAAATTAAAAGATAATCCATTTCAATTTGATTAACCTTAATTAATCATATACTCTGTACAAGACACTGTGTTGGATTCTGGGAACACAAAGACAAAAATGAAATAGTCCCTGCCCTCAAAGAAGTTATATTCGAGTGGGGAAGATAAGGAAATACAAGATTTATACAAAGCATATATAAATAATTTCCAGATGTGGAGCAGAATACTTAAAATGAGACATTAGGAATGTTCTTGTGCAAGAGATGGCTCTTGAACTGAGTCTTTAAAAGAACTAAATATTTTTTGGAGATCTCTAAAAGGGGGAAATGAGGGGAGAGACTGTTGTAGGCATGGAGACCGCTGTGAAAATGGACACCACAAATGGAAAGCCAAGTATGGGGAACAAGAAACAGGCTCGTTTGGCTGGAATGTGGAGTTCTGCAAATAATTCAGGAAAGGTGGATTGAAGCCAAATTGGAAAGGGCTTGAAATCCCAAATAAGGGAATTTGTATTTATTTGATTCTAGAAATAATTGAGAACCACTGAAACTCCTAAGTAAGAGAGTATGTGAAAGTATCTTGCTAACTCTAAAGTTATCATCATCACCTTAATCATTAATAATAATTATTATTATTTTCCGGATTATCAATTTCCATTGTGGCAGAAAGAGTGGTGACCATACAGGGCCGCCTCCTCAATCAATATCCATGGGTAAGGATGTGAGTGTCTGGCCTTTGAGACATAAAGAGTTTTCTTCTCTGAAGTTCAAAATGTCATGTGCTAGAATAGTATTTTAACTTCTTAGCTACTGGCCTGAGTTGTACCACTTTTTTTGGAAATACAATGGAAAAGATGTCATTGTCCTTTCCAGAAATGCCACAGGGACATTATCATTTCAGAGGTCATGTTTGACACATTAGGAAGCAGAAAAATGTTCCCTAAGCTGAACCTAAGGTGTGAATATGTATATATATATACATATATGTGTGTGTGTATATATACATATATATGTGTATATATATACACACATATTACATATATATACACACATATAAATATATATCTAAACATATATACATGTACATATGCACATACATATACAGAAAAATAACATATATGCATATGTGTGTATATATATATATTTATATATATATATATATACATATACATATGATTTTTTTTTCTATTTCTGACTGATCAGACTTGAGATATTCGAAGAGGTTGTGAGAAATCTCCTTTGAATGCCTCAGTCAGGTGACAAGCTTTCAAGACTTTCAGGAATTGAGCTGCCTAGGAACTCAAGCTATGGGAATATTTGAAAAACATTCCACTATTTACCTCCCACCATAAAGATACTTCTTTAAGGATTCGGAGGAACAGAATCTTGTCCAATTGACACTACTTTCATCAACTCTGTATGTACTCAGTTATTTCTGTCGGGCATGTTTTAAACCCTAGTATTTTCTCCTTACAAACTGCCTACTAGAGATTTTAAACTGAACTTCACGTAGGCATCTCAAACTCAACATGTCTAAAACACATATAGATCATTTATGAAAGTAGAGTGAGAGAAAATGAGGAGTCAGGGATAACACTTAGGCTTTGGGTCTTACATGCTGTGAAGATTCTGGCATGCTCAGCCGTAAGAAGATATGTCATGTGAGAATTGAGTAAAGTAACTAGGAATGTTTAGACTAGAAGGGAAAAGACTGAGTAGTTGAGTCATTGCTACATGAAGGAAGCATCTGTTATGTCTGGTGCCAGAGGGCAGAGCCAGAAGGAAAGGGCAGCCTGAGGCCAATTTAGGAACAGCTTCTGAAGAGGAGAGCTATCCAAAGTGGAATTGGCTGCCTGGGGCAGCGGGCTCCCCTTTCTGGGAGGATGTTGGTAGAAGCTGATGACCACTCCTCATGTAGAGACAGGGATTCTCTTTGAGTATGTGTTGGAATAGAACACAGCTGAAGTCTCTTTGACTCTCTAATTCTCTGATCCCATGACTTCTCACAGCACTGTGTGTGATTTCTCCCACAGGGACATTATGTTTCTTGTGGATTTTCTGAAGAGGTCATTTTAATATAATAGGATCAATAATCAGTAGCTGCAATAAACTTCTGAAGCCTTGTAGATCCTCTTGTCCATTTCATAGGTGAGGAAACTGAGTCTAAGCAGGTAAAGCTACTTGCCCAAGCGCACATTGTCTCAGAGGCGGAAGTAAAACCTCTTTTAAACACAGTGATTTCTTCTGTGGTTCTTTTCTCTGCAGCAGACTCCTCCCTCCAAGATAGTCCCTGAGGCAGTGCCCTCTTTTGGTTCTCTTTTCTGAGTTCCTCAGCTTCTGTTTGGTCTCTCTGCCCTTTTTCATTATATTGTCCTATAACAATGGTCTCTACCTCAATAACTTTCCGTTCCTTTTTCAATCTGAAACTAGTGAATGCCGTGGAAAATTTTTATTTAAGGCAGCAATTTTGACACTGAAAAGTGCATGCACATTTAAAATACATTAACTTAATTATTTATTTAACATGATTAAGTTATGCTTTTAATCAGTTAAATTGACTCCTTCACATTGGACATTGTATCCTAGCTACTCTCTTTTTTTGATATAAAGTAGGTTGGGGGATGGCTAAACAAATTGTGGTACATGGACGTAATAGACTCTTACCATGTGGGAAGAAATGATGTATCATGAATACAGAGACGTATGAGAAGAGCTACATGAACTGATGCAGAATGAAGTAAGCAGAGCTAAGAAAACAATATATACAGTAACAATAATGTAAATGGAAAGAATAACTGCATGCCAAAAAATCAAAATTAAATATAATAAAATTGTGCAAATCAACCAGAACTTGAATAAAGGACTATGCAAAGACACCTCCTTTTATGGAAGTGGGAGATTACCAGTGTTACAGATTGCTCATGTTTTCAGACCTTTAGAATGTATCCATTAGTTGTGATAACTTTTTTTTTCCTTCTTAGAAAAAAAATATTATTTGACACATGAGATGGCTGTCTGGGAGGGGTAGAAGGAAGGCTACTTGACATAACTGTAGTGATATTCAAAACAGAAAATATCAATAAAAGTTATGTATATATAAAGAAAGGGTAAAGAAATTCCAATGCAATGATGAGCTATTTGACATAGATAACACTAATCTCTTTTTGTTTAAAATCATATTGCCGCAAGAAAACATGGGTCATCATCCAACAAGTTTATTCCAAGCCAGTCAAACAAAGTTTCCTTCTGTGAAGCTCAAAGTCACAATTAGGAGATGTCCTACAAATATGCTTAAATCACTTTTTTCTTATACTGTACTGTTCTGGACTTAGAGAGTGTCGAGAATTGCATCTATTTCAAAGTTAAGAAATTCTTCCTCTTCTTCTGGGTTTTCTCTGGATATTCACTTGCTCCACTGATCTTGGAACCAAATGACCTTAAGTTGGTGTGACACCTCTGATATCAACTGTGTGGCTTGGGGAAAATCATATCATAGTAAATAATAATAATAATAGCAACAACAGATAACATTTATATGGTAATCTAAGATGTAAGATCTAAGTGCTTTACCTATGTTATTTCACTTTATCCTCAAAACAACCCTTCAGAATAGGTCTTGCTACTACCCTTATTTTATGGATGAGAGAACTGTAGTTGATAAGATATGCAATTTGCTCAGGTTCCCACAACTATTAAACAGCAGACTCAGTTCTTCATGATTCCAAGTCTGGCACTCAATCCACTATACTACCTAGCTGTATTTCTCTGTGCCTCAGTTTCCTTATTTGTGAAATTGCAATAATAATATTTGTACTGCCTATCTCCTGCAGGTAGCTTTACAACCTATGAGATGTCATTACAAATGGGAGCCTTTCATATGATTGTAATTGAAGACCTTCCCCATCCCAAAAGCGCAGACTGGATGAGATTTCTGAAATTTTCTAGCCCAGTCTGTGTCTTTTAAAATCCAACTCTTTCTGCAACTTTTCCACAAAGCAGGTGTTTAGTCCTTGCTTGAAGACCTCCTATGAGGGGGTGCCCACTACCTTCTAATGTAGTACCACCCACTTTGGGAAAGCACTAATTAATTGTAGGCATTTTTTTCCCCTGACATGGAGCTGAAATTTGTTTCACTGTAACTTCTACCCAAAGCTGCTAGTTCTATACTTTGGGTCCAAACAGAATTAACACACTTGTTCCCTTCATGTTGATTTTGCAGGGTCATTTGGAGAGTATTGAACCATTTTTTCACATGGTTCTGACTGCTCTTAAACCCCCTCTACCCCCCGAAAAAATTAAATACTCCTGTCAGTCTAGCCCTTTCCTCAAGAAAATAGATAGATAGATAGATAGATAGATAGATAGATAGATAGATAATAGACAGATATATAGATAAATATATTTCCCCCTTTTCAGTCTGTTTACATTTTTTTTTCTGTGAAGCCTCCAGAGCCTTTTGGAATTAATCATCACTAACCATTTACTAAGCACCCACAGAGTTCATGACACTCTACTAGTCACCATGTGGTTAACATAGCATGAGTGAGGTATAGTCTCTGCCCTAGACAACAGTGAAATTACCCTGTTCTTTGTCCAGTAATCAGGTTATTTTGTGGAGTTTTGACAGCTAGCACAGCATGGCTGCCCTTGTTTGACGTGATATACTGTATTTAGAATTCGCGCTGAATCTTACATGTCCCAACAAAATAATTCTAAGGAAGTCCTTGGAAACTGTAGATCTGCTGTTCCCCCAACTTCTCTCCTGGCTTTTGTCCCCTGTCATAGTTAGTGCTTGAGTCCAGGTCTTTCAGACTGAAAATTAAGCCCTCTGTCTCCAAAAACCAAGGTACATCAATCCAACTCGACATGAAACCATTCATGATATCTGTGTGGCTTTAATCATTCAGTGTGTTGGGGATATACCTAATTGTATTATCACTTGACTCCCACCTCTGCACTTTATCTACCAGAATGGCACAAATGATGTTGCCAAAAGTCTTAATGAAATCGCTGGAGACTATAATTCAAACATTCCCATAGACTGCAAGACTAGCAATCATTTCAAAAAGCAAAAAAAGAGGTAGTCTGATGTGATCTTTCTAGATGCACAGGAGCTATTCCTTTAAGAACATATTCTATAATTTTCCCAGTAAAAACAAGCTTGCCAGCATATTATTTGCAGATTCCACTGGTTTCCTGTTTTGGAAAACCAAGATGATGCTTGCTCTTCTGTGCTGGAGCACCTCTTCCATTCTCCCCAATCTTTCGCAGTGGCTCTTCAAATTCCATATGGTTTTTTTGTGCCCAGGTCTTCTGGATGGGTAAATTGAACCCATCAAGGGAAGTTAGGTGCTCACTATTATTATATTCTTTTTTTTCCTTACTTATCTATATCCTCCTTAGTAAGGGGCACTTAGGTGGTACAATGGATAGCATCCTAAGTCTGGAGTGGGGAAGAGCAAAGTTTAAATTTGGCCTCAGTGTGGACTTGGGCATGTCACTTAACCTCTGTCTGCCTCATTTTCTTTATAAAATGGGGGTCATAATAGCACTTACCTCACAGAGTTATGGGGATCAAATAAGGCATCACTTGTAAAGTGCTTAGCCCAGTGCCTGGCACATAGTAGGTCCCTTAATGTATATTTGTTCCCGCTCCCTTCCCCCTTATTCCTATATATATAGAATACCTGCCACAAAAGAGATGCTTAACAAATGTTTATTGATTGATTGATTTTGGGTTTTCACTCCCTATTAACCATTTTAAATACTCTTTGTCCCATAATCACTCTCCTTGATTAAGGATTTTTAAAAGTATGAATTGAGGAGTTATTCCTTCTCTTTAGTCTGCCATCAGGTCAAGCTGACAAGCGTTTATGAAGCATCTTGTCAGGCACTGTGCTTAGTGTGGGGGATAAACAGAGAGGGGGAGAAAATAGTCCGAGCCCTCAGGAAGCTCACAGTCTAATGGGGAGATAACATACCAATAATCACCCTACGGACCTCAAGGAATGTTCTCCCCACCCTCGCCCCCATAACAAAAGAAAAGAAAAGAAACAGGGCTGTTCGTTGTTCTTAGAATTCACTGAACACATCTGAGCTACAACGTGACTGACACTCTTCTCATGGAACTGCCACGGTTTTGTATTCATCCTTTTACCTAAACTTGCTTCCATCTTTTATATGTATCTGTTTAATCCTCTGTGTAGGTTTATGGGCTCCCTGGAGGTCCACGTCAGTCTCTATAGACAGCATCCCTTTTTCTTCTTCCTAGGAATTGTCTTGGTATGTGTCTTCAGAATTTCATTCATGAGAGCTGCCTTCCTTTCTGGATCTGACTTACTATATTATTTTAGTCCACAGGAACCGACCTTTCTCTGAAGCCTTTGAAATCAGCTCTACTAAAACCCATGCTGCATGCTGGTCTATTCTGAGCTCTTCTTTCACTTTCTATTACTGATTCTAAGACAGAGAGGTCATCTCACACTGGAGTGACCTACTTGAGCAACCACTTCCTCCTTTCTAATGAAACTCAGTCCCTAATAGCAGTTCCTCTGTTTGCATCCTACACCTTTGAAAGGATCAAATTATCATTAAGGCCAGTCAAGCATTTAATGGTGGCTCTGCTTTGGACAGAAAATCGCCAGCAAAAGTCTGAACAATCCAAGTTCCTCCTCATTACTATCTCATGCCTCTATGCCTAGCCTATTATTTTCCCAACTCGTCTATGCCCTCCTTCTGTTTAGGTGGTCTGTTTTATACACAGTGTCCCAAAAGACTCAATGCAGTTTTAAGATATTAAAGTATAAAATCTCAGTAAGACTTATTTACTCCCACAACTATTTCTCCTGTTGATCCTCAACTTAAACTCTTTTATTTCTGAATTTCCTCTAGAGCAGAGCTGTCAAATGTGGTCTCAACCAGATCAATATATAATTGAGAAATATTTAACAAAATAAATTAAAAAAAAAACAAAATAAAACACATAACATTACATTTTAAAACTCAATAGGATCCTTATGTATGGATTAGTGGCTCACATTTCTATTTGAGCTTGACACCACTGCTTCAGAGTGTATCTTGTTAATATATATAATCCTATTCTGTTACCATTCTATATTATTCTGTTCCTTCTGAATAAGGTGCTTCCAGAATCACCCAAGGATGAAATCCATTTTCCCTCCCTCAATCCTTAAGGTTATCTCAATACTCAAAAAGCCTTTTATTTCTCTTCTTCATGATCTGCCCTCTCTCTTTTTGGCCTTGGTTTATTGGCTTGAAATAATTGTTTTTTAACCTCTCTAAATGTCATGCTCCGTCTTTTTTCATAAAAAGAACAAGTAAATAAATTTTAAAAAATATTAAGCACTCACACTGTGCTAAGCAGCAAGAACAATTACAAAAGGAAAGGCCTTCCCTGCTTTCAATGAGCTTATATTCCATTAGGGGAAGCTACACGTATAGGGGAATGAGAAAGGAAAGGAGATGCTTTGGTTTGGAAAGTTACTGGAATGGGAAGTCAGACCATAGGAGAGCTGATACTGCTATATCTCATTCAGGAGCAAAGATGAGGTTGATTCAATCATAGCTCATCATCAGAGATTAGAGAACTGCAGAAAGGGTACTACCATCACCACCACCACCCCCACCCCCACCGCCACCACCACTGCACCCACCACCACCACAGCCACCACCACCACTGCACCCACCACCACCACAGCCGCCACCGCCACCGCCACCACCACCACCACCGCCACCGCCACCGCCACCGCCACCATCACCACCACCACCACCACCACCGCCACCGCTACCATTGCCGCCACTACCATTACTACTGCCATTACTAACACTACTACCACCACCACCACCACCACTACCACTACCATTGCTACTACCACTACTACTACTACTTCATTATTATTAGTGTTGTTATATTTGAATGAAATTTTATAATTATAAGGTGCTTTACATACACTGGGAGTAACTAGGTGGCACAGTAGGACCTGAAGTGAGGAATACACCTTCCTAAGTTCAAATCTGACCTCTGACACTTACTAGCTATCACCATAGACTAGTCACTTATCCCTGTTTGCCTCAGTTTCCTTCTCTGTAAAATGAGTTGTAGAAGGAAATGGCAAATCACTCCAATATCTCTGCCAAGAAAACCCTAAATGGGGTCAATAAGAGTTGAACACAACTGAACAACAAGAACAAAATTACAAACATTAACTGAACTTCACCCATTTACTTAACAACCCTACACATGTTGTAGATAGAACACCAGGCATATCCAGGAAGACCTGGGTCACAGTCTTGCCTCTTCCTTCATGTGTGACCCTGGACAAGTCACTTAATTTCTCAGTGCCATTGTTTCCTCATCTGTGAAATGAGAGGGTCAGAACAGATGACCTCTGAAGTTTCATGAAGAACCCCATGATTCTGTAACTTGCGCTCGGATTTTCTGCCTCCAAATCGGTGCATAGAGTCTAGCACCAACACATCTTTGTCCTGCTGTGTACATGGAGCTGAAGCCAGCATGTAATTTAACAGAAGTGAGGGTCCCATTCTCTCCAGCCAAGCATCAGGTCAAATGCACAAAAGAAGAGATAGGAAAGGGTTGTCTGCTGATTCCTTTTTTCTCTTTCTGGGAAGACAGACCTGGCATTTCTGATTTTTCTCAAGAGGAAAAAAGTAAGTTAAAGTCACTTCTGTTATAAAAAGCAGCAATTTAATGTTCTGCCCAAGTTCTAAGATGACTAAAATTGTTTCCTTTAATGCCTGTATTATAATAGTGATCGTTCTGATCTTCCCACATCTAACATTATTGTTCCTCCGGCTTTCTGATGCTTCTTGCAGCTTAAGCAGACACTTGATTTCCAAAGTTAACCACTCTGGCTACAATTTGATGGTGGAATTTTCCTGCTTCTTGCTTGTCAATAGCTTATTAGATAAATGACTAGAGCTGCTGAGCTGAAGAGGCAAAGAAAAGGCAATTGTGTTTAGACCTCTTGTGATTACAAGCATTTGGTTAGGCCAGAGAGATTCTCTCGATGTACCTTAACAGTGGTAGGCTACGTAAATTTGGAACATCAAGTTTGAGGTAAATGGTACCAGATTTGAGCTTGTGAAAATATCTCCTTTGAAGAAGGTGGTTGGCTATCTTTCAGAATGTTGCTTACCACCCATATACATTTCTACCCTTTCAGAGCTTTTATTGATTCCTGCTAATGACAAAAATTTCAGATAAATCTTTGAAATAGCAAATGTTTTCCAGCCATCCTTCTTTGCAATCAACTAACAGCTCTAACAGTTCTGACCTTTAAAAGCCTATCTGTTATTTCTAAATCTTTCACAGAGCACAGTGTGCACTTTGATGGGGTTATTCAGAAGTATGCCCTTTCTTTAGAATGGGCTTCATTGCCTACCAGGGATGGGAGATGCATTGTCTCTAATTGTGGCTTTGCCCATTCACTGCTGTGACTTCAGTGTAAAGAGAAAAATCAAAGAAAGTCTATTTGCAAAGGCAAAGCAGGAGAGGGCTGAACTTTGAAATGGCCACTAACTCATAACTTCTCAAGCAGGGTGTCGGAGCATTTCTCCAAGATACAGACCCAATCTGGGGAAGGAGAGAAATGGAAACTTTTCCTGGTGCATCCTAGAAAATAGAACACTCTGAGATTCACTAGCTTCCTTCAAAGCACAGCTCCAGACTTTTGCTGACTCTATTCTCCACTCCACCCCAGGTTGTTAATGTTGACTCTCCCTTGAAATCACATTGTACAGTTAGTGAAAGCCAAAGGACAGAGAATTCGCCTTGGAATCAGGAAGATGTGGGTTTAAATCATTTGCCTAATGCATTGCTGTGTGATCCTCTCTGAATCACACAATATCCCAGTTTATAAGATAAATATCTAAGATTATAGGTTAGAGACAATGCTAATATGTATGGATAAAAGGTAATTGCCCCACTAATACATATATGTATACAGATATAGATATAGATATAGATATATTAATAAAATCACAGGTCTGATTAAAAAATGTGGATGTTTGTGTATATACATATATATGTGTTTTTGTATGTGTGTATGCATAATTTATTTTGTCCATAAGCATGCTATAGCCCCCATTAGAATGAACTGATTGAAAGATTGTTTTTCCAGTACCTCGTAATATATATCATGTCATATTATATCATATCATATCATATCCCATATTCACACACATATGTGTATATATATATATATATATATAATGTATATATACTCACTCATATATACGCCCACGTGTATAGTGTGTGTGTGTGTGTGTGTGTGTGTGTGTGTGTGTGTGTGTGCGTGTGTGTGTTCTGGCCCTGCTCTCTCAAGGCCAGGATAGCTACATGTCCATTAAGTTTGGAATAAATAAAAGTTAATGTTAAGTGTTCAAATGGAAACAGGATGCTATTCATTGACCCTTACCAATGGGAGGAAAATGGGCAGTATGGGGCTTGAAGTAATGGCGGTGGAGAAGAGACACGCCCCATAAGTGGTTCAGACTCTACTACCTTCAGCTGAAAGCTTACATCAGCTGAGCTCTCCCCATCATTAGAAGCCAGTGACTAGCACCCGAGTTCCATTTAAACATATAACATTAAGTATCTTTTCCAAGGGCTTATTTACTCCATCAGTATGCCAAGAACAATTGGGCACACATCTCCCCAGTTTTCTCTGGGGCATACTCTCCCCTATACCACCCCCATCTCTGTACCATAGGCTAAAAACTTAGTTTCTATTGATCCTATTAAATTCATGTCACTTGAGTTTCAAAGCCCATCGGTATGAGACTTTCTCCTTATTGCTGGAGATCAGTGCTCTGAACCTGGTGAGGGGCAGGGAATGAATAGTAAGAGCAGGATAAAGAAGTCCAATCTCTTTGAGGCTTTTGATTTCTGCAGTTACTTTGTATGCTTCTGGCTTCCAGAGTCAAGAGAATGGGTGGACAATCAGCTTCAGGTTCCTGAAGGAAAAGACTATGGGAAGAAGGTAACATGGGAGGAGCTGGCAGTCTCTATGTTACCAGGCTCAGGACATTGATCTCTAGCAATAGAGCCCCATACCTATGGACTTGTGGACTCAGGTTATCTCTATATGCAGTAAGACTGTCAGGTAAGTCCTTCTTCTGGGCTAGAAGGACTGGGCTCATGATTGCAGCTGAACGTTGTTCCTTGCTCCTCGAGGCATCGATGCTGGGCTGGTTTTAGAACATGGTCTAGATCCTGACTGCCAGATTCATATCTCACTCTCCCATGGGTGGAACCTACATGTCCTAATCCAGGCCCATTTTTCAGGGTCCATGTGTAGCCTTGAAGCTTTTTTCTTTACAACAAAGTCTCTTACTGAATATCATGAGTGAAGGAGTCACCATTCATCCCCTAGACAAAAATGCTGTAAAGAAGTAGGTGAATCTGATAGACATTTTTGAAAAAAAACCATAGAGTTCTGGCTACTCTATCAATAGGAACAGGCTCCTCCCAACCATGAATACTTCACAGTCTCTCCAAAGCACTCTTTCTTTCACATCATCATGATTCTCCCAGAAACCATCTTCCCATCATGCCATCTGAGCAAACAGGTCCGTACCTGTGTCATACCCCATTATTATAGCATAGTACTTTACACATAGAGGGGACTTAATAAATACTTATTGAATTATTGAAAAATACTACTACAGGAAATAACTTTTATTTTTTCCCAAGTGAGTGCTGCCTACAATCAAAAGTATTTCTCTTTCCTCTTTTCTCTTTTTCTCTTCCTCTATTTCTTTCAAAGCACAGCTATATGGCACAATGGATAGAGCTCTGGGCCTGGAAAAACAGATTTGAAATCCAGCCTCAGATACTTACTAGCAGTGTGGCCTGGACAAGTCACTTGAAAATAATGAGACAGAGAGAGAGAGAGAGAGAGAGAGAGAGAGAGAGAGAGAGAGAGAGAGAGAGAAGAGAGAGAGAGAGAAGAGAGAGAGAATTTTAAAATGCTATTTATGTGTGTATATGTATTTATATATATATAATTTATTTTAACATTCATTTTATAAAATTTTGAGTTTCAAATTTTCTCTCTCACTCACCCATTGAGAAGGCAAACACCATATCAATTATGGATGTGAAGTCATGTAAATTGCATTTCCATTTCAGCCATGTTACCAAAAAAGGCAAGAAAAATAAAGTAAGTGAAAAAAGTATGCTTCAATCTGTACTCAGAGCTCATCTGTTTTCTCTGGATGTGGATAACATTTTGCTTTGTGAGTAGGGCAAGACCTCAGTCTACCTAATCTTTAAAATGAGGGTAATAGTAGTAACTGTCTTCTAGGGGTGTGGTAAGGATCAAATGAGATAATATTTATAAAGCACTTAGCGCAGAACCTGGCATATAGTAGGTGCTTCATAAATGCTTGTTCCCTCGCCTCTCTTTTCATTTTCTGCTCTTTTTTCTTTCTCTTTATTTTCCTCTTTCACTTTTCTTTCTTCCTACCTTTAATTCTCTGTATTTCCTTTTCTCTTTTTCTTCTTTCTCCCCTTCCCTTTTCTTCATTCTCTCTTTCTCTATATATCTTTGACTATTTCTTTTTAATGCAAATGGTAAATCACAATACAAGTGACACCCCCTTTTTGCTCACCTTTATTAAAGTGTAAATATGAAAATATAAATTTTATGTTTGTTACCACTATCAATTCCCTTGGTAGACTGACCAAAGATGGAGAGCAGTGTGTGCTATCAGAGAACTGGGGAGTCACTCCTTTCTCCATATATATCCAAGCTATAATTACCAAGCACAGTGACTGCTTTTGTTTTTGGGTGAGATGGTAAAGGAGGAAGCACCATTTAGATGATGTAGACAGTGTGTTATCTCTTCTGTTTGAACATTGGGATGGTTTAGGGATATTATTGTCTGGACTTAGAGGAATGGCTTAAATTACCTAAAACTTTGAATTTATTTTATGCTTTAAATTTTATCAAGCAACATGAAAAAGAATAGACAACATTGCTCAAAGTATATATGAATTTAAAGCAAGGTACTTGTTCTTTGACAGAACTCAGTATGCTCACCAAATAAATGCAATTATATAACATGGTTAAATATAAGATTATTTCAGATATTTTCAAGGTAACTGGTGTGGAACAATGAAATTTGAAAATTTAGGTTACTTTGCATGGAAATAATTTGAGGCTTTTTTTAATATAAGACTAATCAAGTGACTGGTGTCTCAACCAAAAAAAATCTCAGTATTTTAATTTACTTCAGTTTAAAATGTATTAAATCAATCAATAAACATTTATCTAGTGCCTACTATGTGTCAGGTACTGTGTTAAGCTCTTCAGATACACAAAGAGGCAAAAGATAGTCCCTGCCCTCCAGGCATCACAATCTAATTAATGAGTGAGAGATTATGTGTAGAACTTTGTAAAAAAAAAGCCATATACAGGATAAAAAGGAAATAACTAACAGAGAAGGCACTAGAATTAAGAAGGGTTGGGAAGGCTTCCTGTAGAAGACGGGATTTTAGTTAGGACTTGAAGGAAACAAGAGAAGCCAGAGAAATAGAAAGAGTATTCCAGGCATGGGGTCCTAGAGGTGAAGGGACTTGAACTGAGATTTGAAGAGTAACGAAATGTCTTACAGTCTGAGGTGAGTGATGGGTGAAGGCGTATGTGAATGAATGAATGTGGGTGACCATTTGATAGAGTACCAGAGATTTCAAAGTGGAAAAAAAAAGGTCAGAGCTTCAAATATTTCAGTGATGCAAAGCTTCCCTACTAGCTGATTTAGACAGTTTTTGTGAGCAAAAACTGGAGTGGAAGGGGTTAACTTAAACACTTTATTTTCCATTTAATTTGTTCTAAAGTAATGATATTTTTTTTAAATATTTCCTTGCCTTGCTATGAGCTTTTAATGGGAAATTAGATATTTATCTCATGAGATCACCAAAGCAAATGGAATACATAAATTAATAATATCAGCATCATCACCACCACTTAATGGAAAGCTTGGTTTTAATAGTATACTACAGTCTCCTAAGTTGCTAGTTAAGAAAATAAGATCATATGGCTTGAAGAGAAAAAAGGACTTTACATACCCTCTAGGCCAACACACTCATTTTATATTAGGAAACTGAGGACTCATGAGGTAATTAATATCCATTACCCAAGGTCACATAGGCAGTAAGTAGCTAAGGTGGGATTTAAACCCAGATGGATGATAGCTATCCTCATGTTCCTTCTGCTGTATTGCCTCATGGAGTAAACAAGCTTGAAAAAGAAAGAAAGAAAGAAAGAAAGAAAGAAAGAAAGAAAGAAAGAAAGAAAGAAAGAAAGAAAGAAAGAAAGAAAGAAAGAAAGAAAGAAAGAAAGAAAGAAAGAAAGAAAGAAAGAGAGAGAGAGAGACAGAGAGAGAGAGGAAGGAAGGAAGGAGGGAAGGAAGGAGGGAGGGAAGGAAGGAAGGAAGAAAGGAAGGAAGGAAGGAAGGAAGGAAGGAAGGAAGGAAGGAAGGAAGGAAGGAAGGAAGGAAGGAAGGAAGGAAGGAAGGAAGGAAAGAAAGAAAGATGGAAGGAAGAAAAGATGGAAAGGTGGAAGGAAGGAAGGAAGGAAGGAAGGAAGGAAGGAAGGAAGGAAGGAAGGAAAGAAAGAAAGAAAGAAAGATGGAAAGATGGAAGGAAGAAAAGATGGAAAGGTGGAAGGAAGGAAGGAAGGAAGGAAGGAAGGAAGGAAGGAAGGAAGGAAGGAAGGAAGGAAAGAAAGATGGAAAGATGGAAGGAAGAAAAGATGGAAAGGTGGAAGGAAGGAAGGAAGGAAGGAAGGAAGGAAGGAAGGAAGGAAGGAAGGAAGGAAGGAAGGAAGGAAGGAAGGAAGGAAGAAAAAACAATGATGCATTACAGAAGATTTGTGTTCAAGTCTCATCTCTACAACTTTCTAGTTAAGCATCAGTTAATTCATTTATAAAGTGGCCATAGTGACCTCAACCTTGCCTATTTCGGGGTTGGAGGAGGGGAGAGGCAGATGAACTGATATGATGGATGTGATTTTGCCTCAAATAAGATCAAGTTGAATTTGCTTTACAGATGTAATTATACTGGCCTAAGCATTCCTGAAGCTCTCACCATTTGCCAAGTGCTAGGGATGTAAAGAAGAAAGTGAAATGGGATGTTATGGACTATTTAAGGAACCTACATGTTAGAAAAGTTGGTAACTTCACACAATTCCCCATCAGTATCACTGAAACTCCCACAAGAAACACCACATGTCATTTATTGTGGCATTTTTATTTGACAAAAAGAGTATTTTTTAAAAGCTCATCCTCTATAAGTATTGATATTTGAAAAGGGCCTTAATTGGCTGTTATTCTCTTCTCTCAATCTTTAGAAAAGACTCCATCGAGCCCATGTCTATACACTTGGAATTCCTAAAAGTTGAAGAACAAGTAACTTTTGACAGGAGGCCATAGATTTTAAGATTCATGAAACCTTAGATTTCTACTCCCTCATTTCCAAGTTAGGGAAAGTTGAGGCCCATAGAGATAGAAACCTGACCAAGGTCACACAGGCAATTAGGAGTAAGTAACAGAGCTGAGCTTTCAATAAATGTATAATTTTCAATGCAGTTGAAAATTACAGTCTATTCAGCCCTATGACGAATAGAAAGTAGGACCTATCTGTAACTCCTGTGGAACTATTGTGAACCCAGCTGACTTGCTTACATTCAGGTTATAGTTGAGATTGCTCTCAGAAATATTCCAGGTACTACATAGAATAAACCACAACTCCCTCTTTCCTCCAGGTCTATAGACTTATAGATTTAGAGATGGGAGGGACCTTGGAGGCCACAAAGTGCAATTCTTTCATATTATAGATGAGTTAATAGAAAATCAGAGGTTGAGTCACATATTCAACCAGTATCTGAAACAGCATCTGAGTGTAGATGTTTCTGACTCCAATACCCACCCTCTTTCCACTGTGTGACCTCATTAGCATGCTGCCTTTCATTCTGAAGTTGCATTGTAAATTCTTAATTCCTTGATGTTGAGAGTAATTCGAATCACATCTGATGAGTCATGTGTACTGGTTGGTTAGAGTTTCACTGTATTACTACTTCAATATTCAAACTGGTGATCACCATCACTAATTCAGGAATTAGTCACTGAATTTAAGAGAAAAAAAGGCAGATATATGCTGATTAGCAGAGCCTTTCATAACAGTCTTAGAGAACAGTGATTTTAACTTTCTCAAGACTTAGCTCCTATTTGCATTTCAATCTGAATAATGTTTTGGTTTTTTTTTTTTCATTTTGGGGCAGAGTTAAGGAAGGTAGATTGTATAGGACGAAAGTTTTCAATTAGGTATTCTGAAAGAAGACTCATCCTTCCAAAGGTTCATTCCTTTCAGATTGTTTTTTTTTTTTCCAGTATATGCCATTTCATCACCAGGACCATTGCCAGTCATCTTGACTTTTGTCTTGCCACCGGACTTCAATGGCTCTGGAAGACAGAGTAAGGCTGATAACTTTGTGCAACTCTGCCTACTTAACTTCAATTCATGTTGAAGTCAAGACATCATCTTGTAGTGTCATTGGTCCTTTTTGAAAACAAAGGTCAAACAGCAGTATCAACACATTCATCACTTCTTCCCTTCCTTGATACAAGCTGTCCCTTGACATCCTTCCTCATCCCACCCCCCCCTCGTCAAATATCTAGGTTCTTTCAGGACTCGGTTCAGTTTTACCTTCTACAAGGTTTTTTCCCCTAACTTCGCCAATTATTTGTATATATTTTGCATTTACTCACCTGCGTGTATGTTGCTCTTCTCCCTCACTCTCCAAGTAGAATGTAAGCTTTATGAGATGAGGAGTTGTTTCAGTTCTATCTTTGTATTTAGTGCCTAGCAGAGTGTGAGGCACAGAGTAGACTTTCCCAACTGTGCCTTGTGGCTTTCAAGTCTTGCCTTAGTAACTAAGCTCTTCCAGCTGTCTAGACTCTACAAATAGTGACTTCAACCCTATTGGTTTTTCTTCCACTAAGAAATTAACAAGGAAAAGAAAGTCCTCTGTTTCCAGTGAATTATTTTTCAAGCAGTTAACAGCACTAGGGCAACATTATTCAAGAAATTTACAAGTAGAAATGCAGCAATTTTCCTATCCTGTGATACTGTAGATGAGAAAAAAGGAGCTGGAGTCACTTCTAATCTTTCATCTTGACTTATTGGAAGCCATTTAATGACCACAAATCCAAGTGTCTCCCAGAGAGAAGAAAACAAGTCAAAAACAATGCAGCCAGATCTTAATGTTCTGCCTTGCTGAAAATGAGCAATGAATACACCAGCTAATATTAGCTTATAGTCATAGAGCACGAAAGCTTTAGGAAGATGGTCATAGGGACTGGGAGCCGAGAAGGCATTGTCAATCACAGCCTCAGCCAACAAGGTCTGTGTCCCAGAAGAATTTAATTCATCATCAAATTCTAGTTTGTTTGTGTTTTTCTATTCTGTCTTCCCTTATTTTTATGAAATCGTTCCAAAAACAAATGCTTATTAAGTGCCTATGTTCCAGGCACTGTGCTAGGCATTGAGTTTGCATAATCCCTGCTTGCAAAGGTAGGTAGTATCACAGCTTTAAATACAAAGATGAGATAGTCTACCAGTAAATTTCGTTATTCTTTTAAAATAGGGGAGTTAAATTGCAGGTGCCAGAAAACTGAGGGAAAACACATCTCAACCTGAAGATATGGACACTCATACCTTCTCAATTATATCATTTCCTATTTTGTAGTCATGTACCAGAAATGCACCTTTAAAAGCAAGTCAGTCACCTTTGCCTACGACATCTGTGTTTTCTCATTAAAAGTACATCTGGGGGTTTCTCTTAGTATATTCTTCACAGTAATATTGGGAGAATTAATTGACTGTGTGGCCAAATGAGGAAATGCTACCTAAGTAATCATTGTTTTTCCCTTGTATTCACAAAAGGAAATAAAATGTGGAATCCTCAAGCAGTTAAAGAGCCATTGATGAAATCTCAATTTTTTCTGATATTATATAAACCAGGAGGCAGCTGGATGGCTAAGTTGGTAACTGGGCCTGGAGTCAGGAAGATCTGAGTTCAAATCTGACCTCAGATACATAACAGCTGCGTGATCCTGGGCAAATCACTTAAGCTGTTTGCCTTGATCCACTGGAGAAAGAAATGGCAAACCACTCCAGTATCTTTGCCAAAAGAAAAAAAAAAATGGACAATATGGTCTATGGGGTCGTGAAGAGTCGGACACAACTGAATGACTAAAAAACAAATTATATAACCTGGCCTGAGTCTTAAATCTCAGACATGATCAACTCCATCATAGCAGTGTATTTGGCTCTATTTGAACCAAGTTTCCTTTTCTGATAACTCTATAGATGTCCTGAAAGTTTTCAGTAAATAGTTAGTGTTTTCAGTCAATAAAACCACTGGGCATAAATGAGTTAAAATGTTAAAAACCCATGTCTGGACTTCAATCTAGAATATTAAAAATCTTTCATTAAATGTTTTGAGCCTATAGTGTTAGTATTAAATCTTTGGGATGAATTTTGATTCGTAAGGAACCTTCAAATAAATTGGATTTAAGATACTTCACTCTGCATTTTTAAACCTAATTCAAAGACTTGGATTTAATCAATAAAGCCCTGAGTCTCTTATTATTTTATTCCACTAACAAACTGGTTTGAGAGCGAAGGGGAAGATTGAATTCAACCCAATTGCTTTAAAATGTCCAAACCAGTAGAATGGAGGAGAAAAGAGAACAAATATGCTTGGCCTGAATTCAATCATCTTCTTGCTCAAACAAGCTTGTGAGTCTCTCTCAACTCCTTGTATGTGACCTCCGAAGAAGGTGATTGGCAGAACTGTTCCCATTTACAGTCAAAATCAGATTCAGTTGATAATACCATAAGATCACAGAGGTGGAAAGAACCTCAGAAATCATCTACTTGATTCTTCTTCTTTTGACATCACAGCCATTTCTACATACCCCATTCCCCAAGTGGAAGCCTGCCTTGTAACAAAAATAGGTCAGTAGAACAATTGATAATGACCTCATGAGATAGAATATGTAGCATTCTCCCCACACATGACTCTCTACTGAGAAGACAGAGTTCTGATTTATTATTCAGGACCAAGCTTGGTTGTTATAATTACTCAGGTTTTTGCCTTCTTTTATGTTTATTTTCTTGTGCATAATTGCAGACAATAAGTATATTGTTTTCTGATTCTGCTTACTGCACTCTGGATCAGTTCATATAATTCTCCAAACATTGCTCCAAATTCCTGATCCTATCCACACTTACTGCACAATGAAATTTCATTGCCCCACATACCACAGAGTTTTCTAATGACTCAGTACCTACTTTTTTTTTTCAATTCTATGCTACCACAAAAAAAAAAAAGCCACAAATATCACAGAATCACAAAATTGTAGAATTGGAAATCACCTCAAAGACCCAGCATGTTAGAATGTATATTGGGGCTTTCTTTTTATGTCTTTGATGTATATTCCTAATAATGGAATTTCTGGGTCAAACGCATGAATAATTTAGATGCTTTTTTTACATAGGTCCAACAAGCCCTTCATAATTCAGAGAAGAAATTAACTTTCCCAAGGTCACATAGAGTGGCAATCAGAAAAGCTGGGACACCAAATCCAGTGCCACTACATTATTCCTGAAGTTGGAAAAAAAGAGTTGGCAATTTGATTAAAAAGGGAGTGGGGGTTGAATGAAGGGGGCAGAGCAAAGGAGTATTTTCAGTAACTAAAGAAAGGGATTGTTGTCCCAAAAGTCTTGGCGTAGCATTTAAGCTTTTAAATCCATATTCTCTGGAATATCTAGAGTAGTGGTTTTCAAAATATGGTTAGAGAGTCCCTAAGACCCTTTCAAGGATACACTAGCTCAAAGTTATTTTAATAGCAATACGAACATGCTGTAATTTCTAATGCAGTAAATATCTATAGACGTAACCTACACAATCGAAAGCTCTTTGTGGGGTCCTCAAAAGTTTTTGAAAGTGTTGTTTTTGTTGTTGTTGTTGTTCATTCTTCATTGTCAGAGAGGACCAACGACGTCAGGAGGGTGATGTCTTGACTTGCAAGTGAATTGGATATAAGTGAGGCAGAGCCGTACAGGCATCTTCCTCGCTCTCGCCTTCAAAGAGCCCAGTGGAAAAGGTCCTTAGGAGACCAACAAAGTTTGGGGACCACTGAACTAGAATATTGCAGTGTAATTCCTTAACATAGTGGGGGGAAAGTTCAACATCAGGTAGGATAATAACAAGGATATGACTGTAGTTTAAACATGAGCAAACGAACAACTCTTGCATCGGAGCTGCTGATGAATCGCCTTGCTTTAGCTACCAGACAAAATTTGCATGTCCCATTTCCTAGTCTGAATAGTGTGCTTTGGACAGAGGAATACCGAACTCAGGAACATGTGCCATTCAAGGAAGAGCCTGAAATAACAGTATTCCAAATGCTGAAGCAGAACAATGAGTGTGTAATTCAGTCTGCAGAAAATACAGGCTGTTCACAGACCCAGCAATGGGCCTGTGGGTGTCTTCCTTCGTGTCACATATGTGTGCTCTTCTGAGGGGTAGAAAAAACAACAACAACAAATGAAAAAGGTCTTTGAAAAAGTACTATGTAAGAGCGCATTGATTTCCTTTCAGACAGTTGTATTACGTTCAGCTGATGTTCCATTCAAAAGAGAAATAATACATCCTACTGTAATGCAAGATTGTACAAGCCTGGAATCACCTTTTGAAATGGGAAGAAAAGAGTAATCATCCCCTAAACAATCAGTACTTCTCCATTACTCGAACACAGTAAAGATCTGGAAACAGGATGAATGCATTTAAAATCAAAAAAAAAAAAAACAGTGGAAGGAGAAGCATCCTTAGAGGCCATTTGAACCACCATTCTCATTCTACAAGTGAGGAAAACAAAGCCCAGAAAGGGTCAGTATCTTGCCCGGGGTCACACTGGCCATAAATAGGAGAACTGGAATTTGAACCTCAAAACAAGCCTCTGACTTCAAACTTAGTGAGTGCTCTCCTAGCCACACCACAGTGTTATCCCTCCCTTCTTGAAGTCTTCCTAATTCTGTAGGTACACTAGCATTTTCTATTTTTGCTTCTTCACTGTATCTTCAATTTCCTTTAGGTACTTTCCCTTTTACGATGTCCTATCTACTGGTTCTCACTAATTGACAACCAAAAGGGGTCTATAAGCATTTCATTGTATTGCCATTGAATTTGCCTTCAGCACCCAGTGTTTCTGCAGTTTCATATACACCTTTATATATGTTCAAAAATGTGGCTATAGTCACATACAAAATGCCTTGAAGGCATCAACATCATTTCCCCCCCTTCCCAACCCATTCTCCTTGCCAAGAATGTATTTCCTCCTCACCTCCTTTAGCCTTAGAGAAAAAGGGATAGAATAAGGAGCAGAGGCCATCTACAAACTGTCTAATAAGTCCTGAATAATGGAAACTTAACTTTTTCTAAAGACCGTCTCACAAAGCTATCTTCGTCACCGTGGATACTACATTGATTGTGATACTTTCACTAATACAGTCCAAAATCACTATATGTATTGTGTCTGAGTGTAGAGTAATGGGTATCACTCATTTCATTAAAAACAACAGATAAAAAACAAACATCTGTTCAGCAGACTGACAGTAAAGATTTCTCTATGGGTAATCCTTTTTTTCCCTTACTATAAGGGCCACTGACCTTGTTGAAATCAATCTATCTAGAGGCATTTGGTGAGCACTGTTTATGTTTCAGGCATGTTCTAAGCAACAGAGCTACAAAGACAAAAATGAAATAGGTCCAACCCTCATTAACTTTATATTTGTCACTATTTAGAACTGAGTACCAAATGATATTTCCATGGTATCACATTGTTTGGGCAAATCTATCTATTTCTATGTGCCTTCATTTCCTCATCTGTAAAAGCAAAGGGCTGGAGGCAGCTAGGCGGTATAGTGGATAAAGCACCAGCCCTGAAGTCAGGAGGACTTGAGTTCAAATCCAGCCTCAGACCAAACACTTGACACTTACTAGCTGTGTGACCCTGGGCAAGTCACTTAACAACAATTGCCTGGAAAAAAAAAAAGCAGAGGGCTGGACTAGATGATTCCTTTTTTTTTAAGTTTTCAAGTAATAATATTTTTTTAAATTAATCAGTCCTTTTCATTACACACTCCCCCCTCAATTAAGCAATTGTTTTAAAGTTTGTAATGCATATCTATGTGGTTTGTCAAAACAAACCCCCACCTTAGCCAATGAACTAGACCTTGTCTAAGGCCCCTTCCAGTTGTGCTTTGTATCACCCTATCTTGATATTGATAGCACTTTGTTAATGACTTGCTCTCTTCCTTGCTATTGTCTCTCTGCCAACCTTCCCACTTCCCAGAACATAAAACTTCCTTCTGTCCTTGGTGAGAAGGATCCCTTAAATTTACCAGGAAAGCTCCTACAAATGTTGTTTCTTCTTTGGCTTTCTTCTGTGTTTACCAAGAGAGCTAGGTTGGTTAAAAAAAAAATCACGTATTGCCAAGTTGTGATATTTAAAATGTGGCCTTCTTCATCTTGCAATTTACTTAAGTTTCAGACTTCTACCCATGAAAAGCCATTTAATTCCTTCAATGATGAACATTGGGGGGGGGGGGTTGTTTAAATTGATTTTACCTTAAAAGGCATGGTCAGAGCTACTTCTGTTGATTTTATGATTTGGCTGTGACTGTATTTTCCATTTTTCGCATGTACATTGGAAGTCATTGCTATCACAGAGATCAATTCACAATGGCTTGCCAGTTCTATAACACTAGCTTCTAAATTAACTACATCCTTCCTTCTTTCATTCACCACACCCCAAGAATTCTCTGTCTAGGTGAATGTTTGACTGGATTCCTCTGGAATAGAGAATTGCCTCTGGGTTCTATCTAAGAAAATAGCTTCCAACATGAATTCCTCATGAGACCTTAGCACAGGAGTCAGACTGAGCTTTCTCTGAGCCTAGAGAATATCTGTTCTCTGCAAAGCCTTTTGCAATCCTTAGGGGAACATGCCCGGCTTGGCACCAATTTCTATGGATTCTTCTGTCAGGTTGATGGATTTTTTCTTTGTACAACAAGAATGAACTTTATGCTAGTTGCGTTAGGGGCAGAGAGACTAGCCCAGGCAGAATTGTCACCCAGTCGGAACTGTTTCCATCTGAGTATCAAAACACATGCAGGCATTACAACTGCTATTGGATCTGTCAGGATATGGAAATCTACTCTTTATCTGATACCTGGATTCCAGGTGGAAGAGAGTTTCTATTGAGAAACCCAAGCCCAAAGTAGGAGGGCAAGCATTCATTTGCATCACATTTTTAGGAAGTTAATAGGGGCTTAAGAAAGGAAGTATTATTCAGTTTGGTGAAATAGGGGAAAGAACCAAGGTAGAAAACAAAACAAAACAAAACAAAACACTTTATTCTTGCTTTGGTCCCAGGGCTGAAAGTACTATGACCACACTTTAATTACAAAGAGGATTAAACATCTAGCAACAATCAGAACCTTGGACTGCTTCCATTAAATCCTCAAGTCCCTGGATTTCTCTGCTAGTCAAAGCTATGCACTGCCAAATTACAAGAGGAAAAAGAAGAAAGAAAAAAAATCACTGAACCAATGCTATATTTGGAGCAAAGTCAGTGTCATTTCTAGGATCCACTCATGATGGTCCTTCGCGAAGACTCTGTCCTAAAATGTCTTCTTTTTTTCTCTTGATTTCACAAACTCCCCAAAATTAAATGATCATCTATCTATGAACACGCCCCTCACATTTATACATTTAGACCAAATCTCTCTTCTGAATTTCATTTAACTGTGGTCTCTTGGATATCTTCGCCTGCATGATCTTCAGAAATCATACTGTGAGTTCTTTAAAAACAAGCACAGTCTTTTATTTTTAAATCATATTTATGTTGTATTTGTAGCACAGTGTCTGACACATAGTAAACACTTACATTGACTGACTAATATTAAAGTCAAATGTCCAAATTGGAAGTGAGAGTATTCCCCTTCAAACCAATCTCTCCTCTAATTATCCCTGTTTCTACAGAGGACAGCACCATACTTCTAATCAGTCTGAAGTTACTTTTTACTCTTTCTTCTCCCTTACTCGCATATACAGTCATTTGCCAAGTCTTGGTGATTCTACCTCCTCAATACCCATCTCATCTTTTCTTGCTTTTCAACTCACATAGCTCCCAAATGGTTGGACTAGTTCACAGCTCCATCAAAAGTGCATTAATGTCTCAATTTTTTCCATATTCCCTACAACATTTGTCATAAGGAAGAAAGGAGGAAAGGAAGAAAAAAAATGTTATTCCCTCAACATCACTTTGTAGCAGGAGCAAGGACTCTCAACTGTAGGGCCATCTTAGCTTGTTCTCTTCTAAGTATTAATTAGTCAGTAATTATGCTGGCAAATGTCCTCTTAGTAATCAAAAGGTTGGAGTTTAATATTTTAGAAGTCTTTCCATTCCTAGCTTGTGTGTGGATGGGTTTTAAGGGAGCGTTTACCAAGGCACTTCTCATACTTTTCAAACATTCTCATCTATCGGCTCCTATGGCTCAAAAAAAAAAAAGACCTTCTACCTCTCTATTACCTGCATGTGTTAGTTATATTTCTTTTGCATTGAAATCTTGTTGATACATTTCTTAATGGTTTTAGGGTTTTTTGCTTTATTTGTATATATGATGTAACTGTGTAGATGGGTGCTTCATGTACAGAGAATTCATATGGAATAGGGAAATTTAAACTACCATAGCAAAGCATATTGCAAAAAGCAGGAAGCCTTTGGGACTCCATATTTTGTCACTGGATATAGCTCAGGCTTTGACAAGATGGAATTATCTGATATTAATTTCATTTTGGGGAAGTAGTAACGTTATAGAACATTTTTAATGAGGGGTTGAAAATTGTCTGAGGGAAAGCACATCAGAATAACTAATTATGAAAGACAGTAGCTTAAAATCAATGTTTGTATCTATGTCTATTCTGATATGTATGTCTGTATAAGTATAATTATATATGCACATATATGCACACATAAATATGCACATGCATTTAAAATATGTATATATGTATATGCACACAGATGGCAGATAGATAGATAGATAGATAGATAGATAGATAGATAGATAGATAGATAGGAAAAAGACAAATAGGTAGTATGATAAGGTGGACAAAAGCTGGATTTGTAGTAGAGAGTCCCAGCTTTGAAGGTCTGTTCAGCTTCCCATCACTTGTCGGGTTTGGGGCCCTTGGCCTCTGTTTTGTCATCTATAAAATGACAAGATTGAACTAGATGACTTCTAAAATGTCTTCTATTTCTAAATCTGTGTTTCTATAATAGATGAATAGATAGATGATAGATGAATGGACAGATAAATGATAGGTAGATTGGTAGATAATAGATCTATTATTCATGGATGAATTGATAATTAGATAGTAGGTAAATAGGTAGATAATAGATGAACAGATTATGGATGGATGAATAGATGACAAATAGGTAGATAAGTAAATAATGGATGGATGGACAGAAATAGAGACAGATAGAAAGACAAATAGGTACATAGAAACATAGATAGGCAGTATTATATAGTAGAAAGACGAATGGATTTGGAGTCAGAGGGTCTAGATTTGAAGCTGTACTCTACTACTGATTACAGGCAAGCTATTTGGCTTCTCTTGACCTCAGTTTCCTCATCTAGAAAACTATAGGGTTGATTATTTGGCTTCTAAGCAGCAGCTAAGTGACTCAGTGGATAGAGTACCAGACCCGGATTCAAAAGAAGAGTAATCTTCTTGAGTTCAAATCCAGCCTCAGACACTTACTAGCTGTATAATTCTGGGCAAGTCACTTAACCCTGTTTGCCTCAGTTTCTTCATCTGTAAAATGAGTTAGAAAAGGAAATGACAAATCATTCTAGTATCTTTGGCAAGAAAACCCCAAATAGGATCATTTGATTTGAATTGAACATTACTGAACACTGACATGGCTTCTAAATTTTCTTCTGTCTCATACTTATATGATAGACATATAGAGAGATATATATATAGACAGATGGAAAGACATATATAGAGAGAGATAGAGGACCTATAATTTTTCAAAGTGTGAACTACTTGTTTTGGAAACTGCCTCCACCAATGCCAATCAAAAATAGCTGGAATATACATATATATATATATATATATATATATATATATATATATATATATATATATATATATATATATATATATATATATATATATATATATATATATATATATATATATATATACTCCTAGTTGCCTGATCCAATAAGAAATTAAGGCGATCAGTCTACCTGCATTTCTTAAGCTATGTCCCAGACATGGTGCTAGGCTCTAGGTATACATAGACAGAAATGAAATTGTCTCTGCTCTCAAGGAATATAAGTTATACTAGAGCTTTTATTCTATCTAAGTAAATTACAGTAACATAGCTACTTTATGACTGAGGCAGGTGTTGATCTCAAATCTTCCTGATTTGAAGCCTGACCTTCTCTATAACATACCATGATACCATATACATCCAAGTAAAATAATTATAACTTCATAAGATCAAAAAAGCTGGGCTGAAGACATTAAAAGTAAGCAAGTTAACATGTATTTCTATACCGATTTTAACCTCGAAATTTCCCTGTTTTTAATGCAAATTTTCCCCTGGTGAGGTTTATGCATAAATATACATATATGAATACACACATATATATATGAAAATTGTTTTCAAATGAATTACAGGTTTTGTAGGTCTTTGAAAACTGTCAACAGATACATTGGTGTTGAAAGTAGTGCACGTCTTCTGCTGGCCCCAGCTTCCCCTTTGCTTTCTTTCTTACCTTCACCAGGGCTAGAGTTAACTGATGCACCAAATGGAAGGGGTGAATTAGCCTCTTTTCAATATCCTTTCCAGTTAGATAGCCCTGTGACCCTCTTAGGACCCCCGAAATTAAAACTGGCATTGGAAAAATCGCATTCATTTTTGTAAGGATTCTTTTTTTTTTCCAGATTGTGTAATGGCAGAAAGATAATATAAAATTCCTTGGAATGTTTATTTTATGAGTCTATTAAAGTTAAATTCAGTTAAAGTTGGTATTTTATCACAGTATAAAAGCTCACTAGGAGGTAATGTGATTTTCAGTAATGAATTGTATATTTAGCCTTCACAGCGGGTTGTTGTTTTATTTTTTGGAAAATTTAATTCAAACTTCATTTTGAATTCAAATTTATTATTTTTTTATTTCTAAGAGCATTTCTAAAGTACTTTCCAGCAAAGTAATAATAGTTTCTAGGACTTTAGCTTTCCAAGGTACTTTTGACATTCATATTACGTGATAAATAAGTCATATAATTATTATCAATAACCATTTACAGAGTAGCAAACTGAGGCACAGGAAATTTAAATGACTTTCCCAGGATCAAAACACAAGGAAGTTTCAGAGCCAGTTTTTTTTTTAAACTCCAGTCTCCCAAATCTAGATCTGGTCATGTTTCCAATGTTCCAGAAAACTTCTTGATACGAAGTATGCATGCTCAACAAAATATGTAACCACACCCAGGGAGGAAAAAAAAGATTCAACTCAAACTATTCCAATCACTTTAAAAACAAAATTTTATCTAAATAAGTTGTTTAATTTTCTTTAAATAACAGGTTGTTTGATTAAATTTATTTTGTATATGTGAAAGGAAGTGTAGTGTGTGTGTGTGTGTGTGTGTGTGTGTGTGTGTGTGTGTGTGTGTTTTAAATGATGCCTAAATCAGAATGGTTGGCTTCGTGTTCTCTAGAATGAATTATCAACATAGTACCCTCTCTTTTGTTGAATAAGGTTGTAATTGCATGTATGTGTGTGTGATAATACATATACAAATATTCACATACCTATATTTGAATGCCTGAATATATGATTGCATTGGTATTGGGAACTCCCAGTATGACTACCCCTTCCATCAATATGGAGTGATAACTGATCTATACCTTAGGAAGTATTGGGTCAAGAGGTTTAGTGACTATGCAACATTTACAAATCCAGTATATGAAGTAGAGGTGCCATTCGATTTCAAGTTTTAGATAATGGATTTAGAGCCAGAAAGGACTTTTTTGTTGTTGGTCACTCGTATCTGATTTTTTGTGATTCCATTTGGGGTTTTCTTGGCAAAGATACTGGAGTGATTTGCCATTTCCTTCTCATTTTACTGATGAGGAAACTGAGGCAAACAGAGTTAAGTGACTTTCCCAGGGTCACACAGCTAGTAAGTATCTAAGGTGGTATTTGAACTCAGGAAGTCTTCCTGATTCTAAGCCCAGTACTCTAACCGCTGTACCGCATAGCTGCCCACAAAGGACTTAAGAATCCACCCAGTCCAATTCCACTTATATTTTTTTTCAAATGAGGAAACAGAAGATGAATGAGATTAAGTAGCTTGCCCACAACACTTAGCTAGGAAAAATCCATGGTACTATTTGAACCCAGGCCCTCCATATTCCAAATCAAATACTGCTTTCTATCTTCCATCACACACTACCTATTTTACTGGACAGTAAGAGTGTCTAAAAGAAACAAAGAAAAAACGTTCCCTATTTTCCTTAAAAATAGGAAGCCTCCCATTAGAGCACTTGTAATGTAGGTAATGTGAAAGTGTATTATCGCAAATAAAAATGACGACCTTTTTCAAGGAGAAAATGATGAATGGGTTTCTCTTATTTTGATCAATCCATACATGCTCTTTTTCAGGAAGTCATTTTATATGACCTTGTAAAAATATAAACTCTTCAAAGGCAGGGATCGACTCTGTTTTCATTATTTCTTTAACTGCTTGACAAAGGCTTGTTAATTGGTCAATTGTACAGTGCTTTTTTAATGGAAAAATGAGATTGGATTTCTGCTGAGGCTGGTAGCTGCCTCTCCAATTAGGTCCCCAGTTGGCTTGTTATGGAAGTAGCATGAAGTCAGAGGCTTGGTTCAGACTACAGTGATTCCTCCCAACCCCGAATTCTGCTTTTCTCAAGGGACATTACAACAAAGAATTGCCTGAGCCACAAAGTGTAAATGAAAGATCACTGATGAAATGTGTAGAGGGAAAAGCACAATGCGGAATGCTGCTGAACTAAAATGAACCCACTTTTTCTCCGGGGCAACTGTGACTTAATGGAATATGGCTGGGAACTAGATGAACCAGACTTAGCATAGAAATGTTAAAGTGAGAGCTATTAAACAGTTTCTTCCCAGAAATAAATACAAAAGTAAGAGATTTGAAATTCCCAAAAGCTAATTTCATTTTTCCCTTATAAACACATCTGAAAGATTTGGATATCTTTTCTTCCTGCAGTTATTGGGAGATCAAAAGCCCATCGTTTTAACATCAAATAGCATAACTTGGATTTTTCTCCATGTTTAAAAAAAAAGAAGAAAAAAAAAACACCAAACAATCTGCCCCTACTCTGTCTTTTCTCAAAGACAAAGTCATTCACACTCAGTGTGGAGACTCTCTATCCTTCTTTCCTTCAACAGAAGCTTGACAGCTGATCCCAGGAGAGGGTCTCAAGCTCACTCTTTAATTTTTTATTAGGCTACGATATTTGAAATTTGTAGACTAGACATTAGCCTTTGAGGTGGAGTATTTGATGGGATGGAACTTTTAAGCTGCAAGAGATGATTTTGAAGACACACCACAGATCATTTGTCAAGGGACAATGAGGCATCCATGGGCAACTGCGAGTTAGCAAAATTTCATAAGACAATATTGCAGAGGCTTGGGGAGATTTTTTTAGTTCCAATGATATATCAAATAACATAGTTGCCATGGGAGTAATGGGCATTTGCCCATTTAATTCTCATTTTCAGGCTGACAGGAAATGTCTCTCTCGCTACTATTGCTGAGAAGCAATACTAGACAACATAAATTGAACACCTTTTTTCCCCTACACATGCACCCAAATTGCACAAAAGTGCAAGATTTCAGTATCTAAGTGAACTGAAATATAAAGATAGTAAGAACTGCCTTAATTTAACAATAATGGTGGTGTTGATGATGATGAAGAAGAAGAAGAAAAAGGTAGGGTAGAGGAGATGAGCTTTGCAATATTCCCTTAAATCAGAACTCTATTGAATTGCCTTTTATCTACCTTACAAACAGGAGAGGTAAACAAATATATACATATATGCATGCATAAATATACACATACATGAGTGTCTGAATACTTGAAAAATATTTCCTTGAATCTTCTGTCTGTGTTTGTAGTATCCTTATAATACAGTCAGCGGAGCACTTTCTGATGAAGGCATAAACTGGCAGGTTACCAACTGTAACCAGACAGACTATTTTATGCAGTAGGATACATAGGTTGTGAAGAAGATTGAACATTAAACTTGTGTGGATGTCAGCACAATAGTTTGGGGCCCATCTCTTACTCTGACCCCCACAAGGGATAGAAGACAAGGCCATTTTTTTTAAAAAGCTGAATAATGTTCTTTTCATTAGTTCATTTCCACTCTGATGGATAAGTGAAATCAAAGCCCTCTATTCATTTAACACCTTGTTGTCTGGGGAGTGAATGTAGGGATACTGTTTAAGCCAACCCTCTGTCCTCAGGCAGTATCACAGAGAGTGAGGGGCATAGAGAGAAAGGTAAATGATGCAAAAAACAAAAGATATCAATAAAATTTTATTTTTTAATAAAAGAGGGAGAAAAGCAACCTTTGACCTGAAGGAACTTAAATTATTTTGGTTGGATATAAATTATTAACAGAATCAATTCAATTCATTTCAATTTAATCCATCAAACATTTATTAAATGTGTACTATATACCACTCACTGTGGTAGGTGTTGGAGATACATAGGCAAAGCAGGAAATGGAGCCTGCCCTCAAGAAGCTTATATTCCCTTGGAGTAAGGGTTATAACATGAACACAGATTCAATTAGATTTGGTTTAATAAGAGTATGTCAAGTTTATACTGTGTGGAAGACAAGGTGGTAAGTGCTGGGGATGTAAAGACCAAAGTGAGACATACCCCTTTCAAGGGACACAGTTCAAGGACCAGTCCAGCCTATCTCCTTCCTTAGTCTGGCATCTCTTTGATTATCTTTTTTTTTTAATTAAAAAAGAATGGGATTTATTTATCATCACATAGATAAGGAGAGGTAGTAGCAGAGATGGGATCCAAACCTTTGGCTTCTTATTCCAAGTACAATATTCTTTTCAGGACACTTTTTTTTTTCCTCTCTGTCTCTATGTCTCTCCATATCTCTCTCTCTCTATCTCTCAATAGAAAAATAGATAAAGATAGGGACATCTAGATATAATTATCCAATTAACTACTATTCACAATTTTTCATCTGTTCTAATTTTTCTTAGGTAGATTTTTGCTGCAATGTCATGGCAGACCTCCTCTGAGATTCCATTCTTTGTAATGCAATACTATGGCTAGAATCACGCTGTCCCTTGTAGGCTGCTTGTCAAAGGCTAGATGCAGTCAGTTTACCTATGAAATTCTATTTCACTCTACCACCTAACATTCACCATGAAATTCCTGGATCTTGACATCAAAAACAAATGAGAAGTATGTATACAGATTGAGTTATTTTTTGCCATATTTCTAGTGACACCTCTTGAAAGTGAAGACATTCTATAAGAGAAAATGTGATTTTTTTTCAGGGGAGGGAAGGAAAGGATTTTTCTTCCCATAAGAGAGTTTTTGATTTACTGTCACCCGTTCTGAATTCTCTTCATAAGCATGGATTGTCCAAGTTGACATGTAACTTTCAGAGAATATTTCTTTACTTTAGTCTCTATACCCATTAGGTTGTGAGATCTTCAAAGGCAGGAGCTGTCTTTTGCCTTTAAAAAAAAAAAATCCACAGCATGATATGGTAGTTAGTTGATAAACATTTATTGATTGATCCTAAAACAAGTATTATTATCCACATTGGATTGTCCTAAACTATGGGTGGGTAACCTAAGGCCTTGAGGTCCTCAAGTGCGGTCCTTTGACCGAATCCAAACTTCACAGAAAAAAAATCCCTTTAATAAAAGAATGTATTCTGTAAAACTTGGACTCAGTCAAAAGGCCACACCCAAGGGCCTATAAAGCCACATGTGGCTAAAGATCTCCCACCCCTATACTGAACTATTTAACAAGGAGTGTTAACCAAAGGTTCTCTCACTGACTCCTTAAGGTAAGTGTATTCAAAAGTTGTCTCCTTAAACCTCCCTTCTCTCCCTTGGCAAACACATGCACTCTGGATTTCCCCTACATGTGGATGACTCACAAATCTCTAACCATAGGGCATTTCCAGAGTGCCACACTCACATGTCCAACTGCTTGCTAATCCTATCTGCATGGATACCCCCGGAAGACCTCAAAATTAACATGTCCAAAGCTAGGTTTATAATACATGTAAAGAGAGGTGGTAGATAGATATTATAATATAATATATATTAGAGCATATACTATAATGTTTATTAATATTATATATATATGTATGTGTATATATATATATGTATGTGTATATATATATGTATGTGTATATATATATGTATGTGTATATATATATATATATATATTTGGTCCTAAATCTGCAGTCACCTTCTAAATTCCATATTAATCTTTGGTGGCATCTTTCACTGTCTCTCAGGCTATTTTGAAAACACATATTCAGATGATGAGACATAATGTTCTGAACTTCGAATCAGGGATTTTTGCTTTCAAATCCTTCTTCTTATATTTACTAGTAGTAAGGTAGCACAGTACATTGGAAAAGGAGCTGGGTTTTTGAGTCAGATGACCCATATTATTATCTTGTCTCTAATAATTAATTTTCCCTCTATGGGCTTGTCTAAAATAAAAGAGTCAGATCAGAGGTATCAAACTCACAAGCCCCCATGGGCTACTACAAGCAGTCTGCAAAATTCCCAATGCCCAAACCAAATGTATTTGGAAAATGTTTAACAAAATAAATAAAAATACAAAACAACACAGATAATGTGAATTTGTGGTTTTCTAAGTCAGTATGCAGAGCTCATGGAACCTTTTCTACTTGAATTTGATTCCAGTGGACTAGAGGACCCTGAGATCTCTTTCAGCTTTAAAGCTCTGATGCTACCATGATCCTTTGACTCTGGAAAAGTTAATTTGCCATCTCCATGCCCTGGTTTCATCATCATTAAAATGAGAATGATGAGGCTTTATAGAATCTATCTCCATTGGTTGTTGTGGGGCTTAAATGATCTTTGCAAATTATAAAGTACCATATATGGGTTAGTTACTTTGCAGTTTTCATGATGACGAAAAATCCCAGAATTATCCCAGTATTAGTTTTGACTCTCCCTTTGATGGCTCCTTACTTTCTACGGAAAAAAGGTGAAAACTTTGGTCTGCCATCCAAGGCACTCCATGATCTGGTAATTTCTTCACTTTCCAGCCTTATCTTTTTCTATTCTCTACCACATGCACTACAGTCTACCTTACCTGGATGATTTGCTGCCCCCCTGAATGCATCCAATGTTTTTCCATGTCTCTGCCTTTGTTTACACTGTCCTCTCCATGCCTAGAATGTCCCCCCTTCTTCTCATCTCAGCCTTTTGAAATCTCCTCTGTTTCCCAAACCCAGGTCCCGGTTTTTCAATGAAGTTTTCCTTCATGATCTCCTTCCTTTAGCAATGATCTTTCCTTCTTCTACCCCATCTAGCACATGGAACCTCTCCTACATTTTTTCTCCTCTTTTAACTTGTGCTGTAGTTATTTTATCATTGTATAATAATGTGTGTGTGTGTGTGTGTGTGTACTTGTGCTATGTTATCCTCCCTAGATTGATGCTTCATGGGCAAAGGGACTGTGTCTTTATTATATTTCTATTTCCCCTACCACCTGATAATAGTATCTTGGTGTTTTCTACAATGGATGGATAAATCACTTATTGGAATGGCTTCTACCAAAAAGAGTCTTTAAAATAAAATAGGCTTCCCATCACAGTATATTTTACCAGCTTCTTAATAGGTATTAGTGAAATATCTATGGCAGTGCTCACCTTGTCCCTCTTCCTTGTCTCACCTTGTATCCTCTGGCTCTAACCTTGTATCTGATCCTTTCCTTCTGCTACCTCATTCGTCGTCTCATCGATTTCATAACAACAATAATAGCTAGCATCTACGTAATGTCGGAAGATTTGTAAAACATTTTACAGTCATAATCTCATTTTTCTTCACAATAACCTGTGAGGCAGGTGCTAATATAATATCTAATTTATAAATGAAGAAACTAAAGCTGAATAGTCTTGGGTTTTCTTTATTAATTTGGTCAGGCAATGGAGTTAAGTGACTTAGCCCAGGGTCACACAGCTAGTAAGTGTTATGTGTCTAGGCTGGATTTGAACTCAGGTCCTCCTGAATCCAGGGCCAGTGCTCTATCCACTGTGCCACCTAGCTGCCCTGCTGAATAGTCTTAAGCTACAAATCCAGGATCACATATCTGGAGTCTGAGACAGGATTTTTTTCATCATTATTATTATTATTATTAATGATTATTATATAAAATGCATAATCACATTGTATGTAATTAATGGTAATAATAATAACTAGCATTTATAAAGTACTTGATGGTTTACAAATTTCTTTATAAATGGCATGTCATTTTATTTTCATAGCAATCCTGGGAAATTGTTACTATTATTATCTTTGTTTTATATATGAGAAAACTGAGGCACATAGAGGTTAAGACAGGATTAAATAGCTAGTAAGTTTCTATATCAGGATTTGAACTTAGTGCTTCCTGCCTCCATGTCCTGAATTTTACCCACTCTGCCAAGTGGCTGCCTCTTCAAACCCCAGTGCTCCAGATTCTAGGTCCAGCAGTCTATTTCAGGTGCTACTTCGCTATAGGAGTCCTTACAAGTCACCTGGTGAAATCCCTTCATTTTGAGAAGTGAAAGTGGCCGAAGGTGATTTGGACAGTAGGTGGAACAGCAAGGATTTGTCCCTGGACTCCAAACCCAGCTTTCCCTCCACTACAATATATAGACTCCCCAAGAACTAGCCTTTCTGAGGCCTAACCTAGATCATATCCCACTGTTTTTCATAAATTTGTTTATAGAAATACCATTCCATCTAAAATTTTATAAAACATTTTATAAAACATTTTTAAAAACCTTTCTCTTACTTGAATGTATAAATATTGAAGTGTTTTGGAGTTAGGGATTTACCTACTGAGATCAGCATCAACCATACATATGCAATTCACATAAAGCTGTAATGGCTGACTTATATACAAAGTAGATTCCCATGGAAGCCCCTGAATGAGAGGCCATTTTGAACTCCCAGTCAGGATTAATTTTCTTCCTTTTTTCAAAAAGCCCTTCCCTTAGAGGCGTGATGAGACAGAGATTAGCAGCTCTGTTTGCTGTTAACACCTTAAAGTTATCCATAGTATTCAGTGCTTCTCAAATCCTAAGCTTTCCAAGTTTGGGGCAGACATCTTAGATTGAAATTTACCAGCCTACTCCCCCCAGGTCTGTTTGCAGGTTTGCCATGGCCCCCAGTCCTACACCCCTTGATGTATCACCGCCATCCAGTAGTACAGAGGTCTATGACATCTGGGTGATATACTGCAGTAATGAATCATCAGGACTCTATTGCTTTGATGATGGATTATTGTATTACATCATTGGTATGATGGCTGACAGGAAGGAAAATGCTTCAAGCCAGTCGGTTTCATAAATTGTTTTAAACCTGATGGAAGAAAAAGTGGTTTGAGATGGTGAGGTAGGACTGGAAAGTGTTCAAGGATTCTCACTTTCCCTATTTGGGGCTGTATTTACAATTTTAAGCAATCAGGGATAGATGCATTGAGAGTGCTCTAATTCCCCTAGCTTCTATTTTCTAGAGTTTTCCATGAAACCGAATGCCTTTACTTGGACAGCACAATGGAAATTACTGGACTGGTCAGCTTTCAAAGCTAAAAGTTTTCCTTGTTGTAGTCAGAAGGGGGAAAAGCTGCTTTGTTACCCATGAGGTTGCCTCTTACCACAGGTCCTTGAAAAAGAGATGATAGAAGCTTTGTTGGGGATGTTACAGAGAAAATTATCATTCAACTGCTTTAGACTAGATGCTCACCATGGTCACCCCCAACTTTGAAATCCTGTGATTCTGGGGTGTTCAAAGTCAACTCATCTAGACCTCTTATTCCATGAATGAGGAAACTAAGAGCAACAGAATTCAAATATCTTAACCAAGGTTAATCATGACATGGAATTATAAACCTCATGAGGGGAAGGACCTTGACTTGCCTCATGTTTTTTTTTGTTTTGGTTTCTTTTGGTTTGGGGTTTTTTTTGGTTTTTAGTTTTTGGTTTTTTTATCTTGTCTGCTGCCTAGCACAACACTCTCTATATAGCATGAACTATAGAAATATTGCTAAAATGGATTGGTCGTGGTGATGGTTGTACTTCTACTTCCCTTCTACTCCTATGGCTCATTGTGGCAAGGTGGCAACCTGGGACTCGTGAAAGTTATGTGCTGGGAACACATGCGCTAGAAGATCTGACGCAGCAGGAAAGGCTTCAGGTTCAGATCCCTTTCTGAGGACCAGCCTGGGTGAGGACAGGAGATGTTCACTAACAAAAGGGTGACCAAAGGACATATTTGCTAAAGTATGCTTATTGATTGGTTGATCAATTGCGAGGATGATCTCCCAATCAGGGAAAGTAATGCCCCAATCAAAGGAATCATGGATCTTTTCAAATACGGAAGAGGGGACAGTGATAGCCAGATTACACCACCATTATATCTAGAAGTTGTACCTCCTGACTCCTCCAGAAAGGACAACATTTGGTTCAGTACAGTTTTAGTTTATTTAATTGTTTTCTAAGTATTTGAAAATGACTAATCAGAATATGTGATTAACTAGAACACCTACCTCACTTGTTCGGGAAGTGAGTTAATAAGCTTTAATCGAATGCTTACTGTGTTCCAGGTACATTACCAAAAGCTAGGGTTAAAAAGAAAGGAAAAATAAAACAGTCCCTTTTCCTCAAGGAGCTTACTTTCTGATGGTCGAGATAAGATAAATAAAGACCTAAGTATGTACTATATAAATATATATGTACATATATATTCACATACATACATATTTACATATAGGTGTATATAGATGCACAGAGTATGTAATAATAATACCCATAATATTAATGTGTTGCTGTTCAGCTATTTCTGACTCTTCATGTCCCCATCTGGGTTTTGTTTTGTTTTCTTCTTTGTTGGAATTTTTTTTTTTTGCTGTTGTTTGTTTGTTAGGGTTTTTTTTAGTAAAGATACTGGAGTGGTTTGCCATTTCCTTCTCCAGCTCATTTTACAGATAAGGAAACTGAGGCAAACAGGGTTAAGTGACTTGCCCAGAGTCACACAGCTTGTAATTGTCTGAAATCAGATTTGAACTCAGAAAATGAGTCTTCCTGCCTTCAGGCCCAGTGTTCTATGCACTATAGTGCCACCTCGCTTCCTCAATAATATTACCAATAGCTGGCATTTGTACAGTACCTTCTCTATGCCAGGTACTATGCTGAGTGCTTTACAAATATTATTTCATTTGATTCTTACAACAACTCTGTCAGGTAGATTGCGTTATTATCCCCATTTCATAGCTGGAGAAACTAAGGAAGATAGAAGTAAGTTATTTGCCCAGGTCACACAATTAGAAGTATCTGAGGCAGGATTTGAACTCAGGTTTTCCTGACTTCAGGCCCTGTTCTATGTACTGAACTATCTAGGTGGAAGGGGAAGTTACTAGCAGTAGGAAGGACTGGGAAAAGCTACTCCATGATCAAGATAGATTAGAGAGTATTTAATGGATTTAAATGTGATTATCAGTATCATCATATATAGTCCTGTAGTCAGGAAAATATAATTTCAAATCCTATCCCCGACATTTAGTGGAAACTTTTATAAGCCTCAGTTTCTTCATTTGTAAAATGGGCATAATTATAGTGCCCAACACATAGAGTGCATCATGAAGTTCAAATAAAATAATGGACATAAAATTTTGGCAAACTTCAAACACTATGTAACTCTCAGTTATCATATTTTGACTCAATTTTAAATATATCTCTCTTTGCGTTCTTTTCTAGGAAACCCATAAATGCGAACAATCAATGAGAATTCAATTTTAATCTTTCAGTATTTCAAACTCTTAATAAGTAATAAAAAACATTTTTAAATATGCTAAATTTTAAAAATCATATGACTGGACATGGATAAAATCTTTTAAAACAAGAAGACTGCTATGTCAAAATGACTGAGAAAAGCGGACTTGGTGCCTAATAAATGCTTTATCCATCTTTCTAGTATGTTCCCGAAGCTTCTGACTTAAGTCATAGATTTGGTGATAAGAGGGAATTTGAAAGTCAACTAATCCAACCCTCTAATTTTGCAGATCAGGAATATGAGGCTCAGAGATTAAGTGATTTACCCAAGGTCACGAACATAGTAAATAGCATGCTATGGCTTTGGTTCAGGTTATTTGACCTGAAATTCTATGCTTTTTCCATTGTGCTTAATCATCATCATCATCATCATCATCGTCATCGTCATCATTGTCATCATCATCATCATCATCATCATCATCATCATCATCATCATCGTCATCATTGTCATCATCATCTCCTTCATTATCATCATCTTCAGCAGCAGCATCACAGTAATAACAACAATAATAAAATCTCCAATGTTCCTCACCCCTTCAATGTATAGTTACAAACCTCTAATAGTATTGAAGAATATGCCTATGAGTGCTATAATTTATACACATGTGCCACCTCCCACTCACCTCCTAATGGAGGAATTTATTTTTTTAAGTGAAGCAATTGATGTGTTGGTAACAAAAAACCTGGAATAGATGGTGGACTTGTAAATGAGTTTCTATCTTTTTCTTATCTTTGTTCAGTGTCCTACAGAGATATTTAATGTGGAAAAATTGAATATTGAAGTCTAATTTCCTTCTAATGTCTGTAATAAAAATGGGATAGAAATTAGTCCATAAGCATTTTTACTAAGATTTCATAATGTCAACATTGCAAATCACATCAGATTTTTGGATTTTCGATCGTCAGGAGCAGCATCAGACCAAAAAGATGCAATGTCTCACTTTTTTTCTTAGAGCCAGGTGAAGGTTATAAATCAAGAATTGGAAGGAATCTCAGAGGTCACCATAGTACAGTTTCCATCAGTTTACAGATGAGGAAACTGAGGCTTAGGGAATTTAAATCCCCTGCCCAGTTAGGGCACTAGACTATAATTGAGAAAGACCTGATTTCAAATCCTGCCTCAGACTCATTCTAGCTGTAGTACCCTGGACAGTAGCAATTTCTTCATCTGTAAAATGAGCAGATTGGCTTCCAAAATATCTTCCATTTCTGTATGGTTTTACATGTAGTAAACATAAGAGGCAAGAGTTGGAGCAGGTTTTCAGACCCTAAGCCAATGTTCTTCCCACTGCCTCCTTCCTTATCACTATAATCTGTCCTTTCTAGACACTGAGGTCCTTTCTTGAACTAACCTGCCAAGCATTCAAACTCTACTTCAGAGAGAGCAACTCTGACAGGCTGGCCACATTGTTCAAATGCAGAATGTACATTTGCCAAAAAGACTATTCTGTGGAGAACTCACAAAGGGCAAGGGCTCACGTGGTGGTCAGAAGAAGCAATATGAGGACACTCTCAAAGTCTCTCTTAAGAACTTTGGAATTGATTGTGCAACATGGGAGACCCTGGTACAAGACCACTCAGCGTGGCATACCCACATCAGAGAAGGTGCTGTGCTCTACAAACAAAGCAGAATTGAAGTATATCAAAAGAAAGACAAGATGCACAAATTTAGAAAATCCACTCCAAATGTTCACATGGAGTATTTGTGCCCGACCTGTGGAAGAACGTTCCAAGCTCGTATTGGTCTGATCAGCCACAGTTGGACACACTGAAACTAGACTCTAGCATAGTGATGTCATTGTGATCCTCTTAGAGAACGAAGAACAACAACTAATTTTTCCTTTCCTCTTAGCTTAAAGTCTGAATATTTTACCCAGGTCTTGATTTACTTTCTTTAATTGCCTTCTCATGCTTCACTGTGACTCAACATTATTTTAGTAGTTTGCCCATGGACACACATAGACAGTGATCAGGGAATCCCCATTGAGGAAATTGATCCTTCCAGCGGAAGATTGCAACTTATCTATGATTTAGGAAATAAGCCCCATGGAATTGCCTGGGACACATATAGGTTAAGGGACTTGGCCAAGTTCACCCAGTCACTAATCATCAGAGGAAGAATTTAAATCATTGTCTTTCTAAAACCAAGCCAGTACTCTATTGACTGTGCCACATTGCCTCTATGTTTTTTCACTACTACTAAAATAACTTTCAGTATTCCCTTATTGAGAAATCTACAACACTTATCCACCCACTGCACCCCCACCATCCCATGTATTGCTCTTGGACTGCCAGCCATCTGACTTTGTCCCAAATGAAGTTTCCAACCAATCTTAAGCTTCATACTCTATCCTTATTAGGTAAACTTTGGGGGATCATCTCCCCCTATAACCTCATCTGAACTTTCTTTCGACATCTCCTACTTGTAGAATTCAGGCTTCTCCTTCTCTCTCACTCAGCCATATCAATCAATCAGTCAGTCAATCAGTAAAAGTGTATTATTCCTACCGTGGGCTAAGTTCTATAGGAGACACTAGGGTTTCAAAGACAACGATGCAATAGTCTTTGCCCTCAACAACTTCCATTCAGGAGAGACAGCGGTGCACACATTTAAGCATAAACAAAATAAATCAAAGGCATTTGGGGAATCAATAAGTACCTTCTGAGGTGAGAGGGAATGAGTGAATTGTATTCTCATCAGATTTGGCTTAAGGAGGGAATAACATACACACTCAACTGAGTATGGAAAGCTATCTTACCCTACAGGAAAATAGGGGAGAAGAGGATAAAAGAGGGGATGAAAGAGGGGAGGGAAGATTGGGGGAGGGGGTAATCAGAAGTAGACACTTCTGAGGAGGGACAAGGTCAAAAGAGAGAATAGAATGAATGGGGGGCAGGATAGGATGAAGGGAAATATACTGAGTTTTTCACAACATGACTACTATGGAAGTGTTTTGCATGACTACACAAGTATAATCTGTATCAAGTTGCTTGCCTTCTCAATGAGGGTGGGTGGGGAGGGAGGAAGGGAGAAAATTTGGAACCCAAAGTTTTAAAAACAAACATTAAAAAACTGTTTTCACATGCAAATGGGAAATAAGATATACAGGCAATGGAGTATAGAAATCTATCCTGCCCTACAGGAAAATAGAAGAGGAGGGAGATAAGAGAAAGAGGGGGAGATAGAAGGGAGGGCAGATTAGGGGAAAGGGTATTCAGAATGAATGCTGTCTTGACATTGGGGGAGGGACGAGATGGGGAAAAAATTTGGAACTCAAAATTTTGTGGAAGTGAATGTTGAAAACTAAAAATAAATAAATTAATGAATCTTTAAAAAAAAAAAAAAAAAGAAGTACCTCCTGCAGATGTCAAAGCTTGTGGTGAGCAGGAAGGAAGCCTGTGCAGTAATCTTGTCATTGCCTCTCTCGTGAGTTGTTGTAAAGGAAAATATTTTGTCAACTTTCAAGGTTTGCAAAACTTAAAGCTCTATAGAGATGTGAATTACTAACATCTTGTTTTCTCTATTTAAATACACAACTCAGAGCTCACATTTTCAAAGAGGATGTTCCCAGTTTCAAATCAGTCAGAAAATTACAATTTTAATTTGACATCACCTTTCCCCCCCCTAAACATATGAATTTGTTGGCAGATTCTCTATTTCCTCTCCTGTGGATTAGATAGCCAGCTTTCTTGTTTCCTTAGCCATAGCACTTCCTCTGGTCCCACTCTTTGAACTTGCACTCATGCTTGGTGTACCCAGAGGGTAATATTTCCTCATAATTCTAAGGACAACCCCATAGGTTGCTGGCATTTCAAGCACTGTTGCTTGTGAGCCCCAACTGGCATGTTTCCCATTATCAGTAAGAGCTAAATTGTATTTAGGAGAGGTATATACTAAGCATATACAGTAAGAACAATTGTTACTGAAACATTTCCCCAAATGCCTGGAACATACTCCCTCTTTATATGTTCAATGTCCTTAAGGAAAGTAGGTTCAGACTTAGGAAGTAGATGTAACATGAATAAACTCACAGCTCCTGCTTTCTAGAAGTCCATTTCTCATTTTTCAGTGTCCTCATGAATTTCTCCTTAGGGGATAGTTCTCTGCTGAGCTCTGAGGGTCAGTTCCCTTATAGAATCTTAAATATGCACTTCCATAGTGTGTCTAGTTTATTCTTAGTGTTTGGCTTGCCTCTCAGTTCCCAATGCTGTTGAAGCCACTGCTGTTCTGGGGGCATCTCTACTGGCTGTGGTGGACAATGCTGCCAGTGCAGACGAGACCTCCAGATCTTCTAACTTTCCAAAGTTCAAAATGTTGCCTGAGCGATAGGATAGGGAAGAAACTCTATACTCTCCCACCAATGGTAATTCTGCCTCACAAGTCTTTTGCCACTGGACTTAACCACTATTTGGCCAACTTGTTGCTTCAACACGTGATTCCAAACTGGCTTGCTGTGTTCTACAAAGGCCCAAAGATATAATGTATTCTTTAAGCCATTCACCAGCTATTTCCTGCTTGGCATCATCTGCTTCTTCCTAATGACCCAAAGATTCTTTGATCCTTTGAAACTGATTACGAACTTATTCATACCTAGTTTACTTTGGTTGAATGATTGATTCAGTGATAATGTCTTAGGCCTGCTGGGATTACATTAATTGGAGTAGGGTTTCCTATAGCTTGAAACTGTAAGTTCCTTGAGGATAGAAAGTACTCTTTAACCTGGTGATACCTTATATAACACTGTATATTCAGTATAAGCCCTTATTAAAATATTTATATTTATTCAGTATGGAAATATACTAAACTCTGCTTTTAAAGGAAATAACTTTCTTTACTCCTTTTCTTTTGACAAAGAATTACTCCAACAAAGTTAAACATCCTTTAAAATAATCTCCAGCTTGTTTTGAACTTTTACTTTCATTGGTCCCATGCTATTGGAGGACATTAACTTCAGTTACTCAGCAGATTGTGATTCCATCTTCCCTCTACCAATACAATCAAAAAAATCACAGGATTTGAGAGATAGAAGACATTTCTGTGTCCATCTAATCCAATCCAGAGAGAAAAGGCATCCCCACTATGATATATCTGTTGAGTGGCCATTCAACCTCTGTTTGAAGACCTCTAAGTGGAGTAAGCCACCATTTCTCAAGATGGCCATGTGTACTTTTAGTCAGCTCTAAGGGATGGGAAGGTTTTCCTGCCACCAAACCCAAATTGCTAACTTAACTTATAACTGCAGTAGAATACTGATAAACTGAATAGCATCCACAGAGGAGCAACTAGGGTGATGAAAGATCTCAGGTTCATGTTACATGAGAATCCAAAAGAGGTGTATTTAGCCTGGATAAGAGAAAATGAAGGAGAGAAAACAATAGCTGTCTTCAAGTATTTCAGAGATTGTTATGTTGAAGGAAGATTTGTCTAGCTCTGCGTGGCCACAGAAGGTAGGACTACGAACAATGGTTAGAAGCTACCACTTTTTGTAATGAAATTTTGTCCTGTAAGGAACAGCCGCCAAAGTGAAATCGGTTGCCTCTGAAATAATTGGTTCCCGCTCATTAGAAGTTATCAAGAAAAATATGGGTGTCCATATACTGAAGATATTGTGACATCAAAGGAGGTGAGATTTTTTCCAGTACAAGTTAGATTAGATGACCAGGAAAGTCCCTTCCAATCCTGAAATTATGACTCTTTGTCTGGGTAGATGATTAGCAAACACTGTGCTGGCCAAATCTTCATCAACCTGTGATTAGGTAAGTGATGGAGCCTCCATTAACTGAGTTAGCCTGATGTCCAGTGACGGTCAAATATTCCATCACCCACATATCCAATGAAGCAGCTAGGTGGTACAGGGGATGGAGCACTGTCCCTGGAGTCAAGAAGCCCTGAATTCAAATCCAGTCTCTGTGACCCTGGGCAAGTTGCTCGACTTTTTTCTGCATCAGTTTCCACAAAACAGAGATTATAATAGTACCTGTGCTGAAGGGTTACTGTGTAGATTAAATGAGACAATATTTGTACAGCTCTTTGCAAGCCTTAAAGTGCTATAAAAGTGCTAGCTATTCCATCATCAGAGCTATATTCAAAGCCTTTGCAGCGTGACATGGTCATCCTGGGTTCCATTGGTATAGTCTGAGAACCCTGGGATAGCTCTACATCCACCTTGAGACATCAGAGCGTGACTTTAGTGGAGGTCTGAGGAATAAGGAAAAAGAAAGTGACGCGTGTTAAATAGCACATTCATGAAAATTCTCCATGCAAACAAAATGATAGATCAAACCAGTGAGGCATAAGGCATTCTTGCTTGGTATTTAATGTATTTTAGGACAACTCCGAATCCCCTGAAGAGAGAGGTTTTGAGTGTTTCACATGCTAAAAAGAGAAAGGGAACAACAAATGTAGTTATTTTCCTGGGGCCAACTATGGCATAGGCAGATGTAAGGTAACCCTGTCCACACTGAGCATCCCATGACTGGCAGTTACTTCTCTCTCTGGGATCAGCAGGCCCATTATAAGTTAGTACATAGCCTCTTGTTGGAGCAGAGCTTGTCAATTTTTGCATGCGTTGGAATGCAGCCTGGTGTATAATGGCTTTGTGATGCAGGCAGCGGTCCAAAGGGAACAGAACAGAGATCAGTGACCTTATTTCAGATGAGACCTGGAAGTTAACACAGAAGACAAAATGGGGCTCGTGTTTGGTGGGGGCCAAAGTCATGCAGGGTCTGTGTCAGTAACACAGTTGTTGTCAATGGTGTGTACAGATCTCCACAGCTAGGCAATTGGGCAGACTGACAAAGGTGGCACTTACATGAATTATAGCCATCCTGCCATCATAGTATCATAGATTCAGAGCTGGAAGGAAACTAAGAGGCCATTTGGTTCAATTTCCATCTAGTTCATTTTACAGATGAGGAAACTGTGTCTGAGAGAAGTTAAGTGACTTCCCCTTGGTCACATGAGTACTATGTGGAAAAACTGGAAAGCAAGGACCTTTGAGTTTAAACCTAGCCTTATTTCCACTGTACCATGCAAGGATCTGTGATCTCCCTCCGAGATCTGAGAACTCCCTCCACCAATTCTGGTTGCAGGCTATCTCTAAGGCTATAAGTTGGTGACTGTTATGTTCTCTTGGAAGCCTTACAGATAACAGAATTAACATCTTGTGGGTTAGTCAGTTGGGTCCAACTTTTGGTGGCCTGTTTTAGGGGTTTTCTTGGCAAAGATATAGGACTGGTTTGCCATTTGCTTCTCTAGTTCAGTTTATACATAAGGAACTGAGGCAAATAAAGGTTAAGTGACTTGCCCAGGGTCACACAGCTAATGTGTCTGAGGCCAGATTTGAACTCAGATCTTCCTGACTCCAAGTGCAGTGTTCTGTCAACTTCACCATGAACTGTTCCACTTAACATCTTTGTTCTCTTTAATTAAAAAATTACTAAATTATTAACAAATAATAAATGAATAAATAATTTACAATTAATGGGAACTAAGATTTATCGATTAATCATTAAGAAAGGCTCTGAGATATTAACTGACTTGCCCATGGTTACACAGGTTAGTTTCAAGACAAGAATTTTAGCCCAGGTCTTCCTGGCTCCAGCTTCAGTATGAGGTCATGCCACCTTTAATGATGCCATGCAGAAGTGCATAAAAGCCATTTATGGAGCCCAGGCTCAGCTAAGGCACGGACCATCCCACTGTGAACTTACTTTTTGACCATAGATTATTATCTATGTAGCTCATTTAATTAACTGTGAAGCAAGTGTCTTAGAATTTAGAGAATTTAGTCTAAGAGATCAACTAATCCCAGAGGAAGAGGCTTAGACCTAGGGAAATGAAGAAGTAGCTTATGCAAGGTCACCCAGTAAGTTTGTAAGGACTACACCAGGGCTAGAGTGCAGGCTTTCCAACTCCAAGTCAAGAGCTTTCTCCACTCAGCCATACAAATTGCATAACAAGTATTGTGAGGTGTGATGAAATCAAGCCAGTTAAGTGCTTTGAAACATTAAAAGAATCAGTCATTAAAATAATGTTCTGGAGTGGTTACATTCTTAGTTTTTTTCATTTGTTTTTTTTTTTTCTATTCTGGAAGGATATTTAATTTACCTATGGCTGTACATTTAGAAATTTCACAGATGGTGGAAACTATTATGATTTGGCTATAGGCTTGTTAATTCCAGCAATAGATGGGTCCACTACAGAGGTAACAAACATGTGGCCTATGGACCTCACATAACCCACAGCACTCCCAAGGACAGCCCAAATTAAATGATTAAAATGTAATTGGGAGATGTCTAACAAAATAAATAAAAATACGATGAAACATAGATAACATCACATCTTAAAACTAAGTCAATATGGGGCCCACAGGGATCGTTACATATAGATTAATGGCCCCATTTCTATTTCAGTGTGACATGACCGATGGACTGTAAGTCCCATGAGGACAGAGACTTTGCCCCATTTTCCCTTGTATCATGATGCTATGCATTGCAGATAGGAAGCACCCAATGAAGGATTTGACACTGAATATTTTAGAGCTTCTGGTTGGGTTGATCTTTGTGCTCTTTTTGTTTATTAACTAGAGAGCATTTATTGAGTGCCTGCTGTATACTAGGCACCAAGAATACAAAGGTGAAAATGAAACAATCTGTCACCGGAAGGAGCTTACACTAAAGAATGTTTCCTTTGAAAGGAATGAATATGCTATTGTTCACATATCCTATCTTCCTGACTGTCTTGTTCCCTGGTCTTACAGTTGGAAATTTGTCACCAACCATTAAGTGATCTGTGTGAGAGTGCATGTGTGTGAACTTCAGTCCTCTTGAACAATCATATTGAGGCATAAAGTGCCTGCTGCATACAATGCATCAAGTTGGAGTTGTGGATACAAAAATAAAAATAACTTTTTCCATGTCTTCAGAAAGCTTTCAAGCTAGTGGTAGGGTAGGGAGAAATGACACATATGCAAAAAATTTAATTTTAAGACAACATTCATTAAACAATGCCTAAATGCACAGCAGATGTGAAAGGGTAGCTAGGTGGCACAGAAGATAGAGCACTGATATGGAGTGAGGATAATTCAAATTCAAATCCAGCCTCAGATACTTACTAGCTGTGTGACCCTGGGCAAGCCATCAGCTTTTGTTTGCCCCAGTTTCCTCATCTGTAAAATAGGAATAATAATGGCACCTGCCTCCAAGGGTTGTTGTGAAGAGAAAATGACATAATCATTATGAGACATTTAGCACAGTGCCTGGTAGGTAGTAAACTTTTTAAATATTAGCTATCATTATGATTATGATCACAGAGGAGCCAATAGAATATCTTTGGTGATATTTGGTGAATATCAATAGGATAGGTAGGTGGAATCTATTCTAGCTATAGGAGAAAACATTTGCGAAGGAATGAAGATAGTATGAGCACCTAGATACTCTCTGGACTGGCTATTTTACTCAAATTTGGCCTCACACTTGCAGGAACAGGTATCCAAAGAAGGACGACAACCACACAGTTACATTCCAACTCTCTTGGTATCATAGGGATGAATCTGGCATCCCTACTCACCCCGTTAGTTTTTGAGTCCCAACTGGTGTATCTACATTTACATAAACCAGCTACTCACAATAATGACATATTTAGATTTCAATATAACCATTTCATTAGTACTAAAGGAAGATAAATAATATCACAGGTACTCATTTACTGTAGCAAATAGAAGAATAATAAATACATCACAATCCATACATAAATGTGGGCCACACTCTCCCACCAATGTGTATACATACATACATGCACACATAGAAACATACACATGCACATATACATACACACACACATAGATACATACACATGCACATACAAATACATAAACACATATATATGGAGGAGGAGTAATAGGTCCATATAGGAATACAACAAGGAAGCAAATGAGCAAGGAAAACTCACATACTCTAGACAATTCTAGACTGAAGACTTGGAGGTCCTATCAGTTCTGGAACATCACCACATGAAGATCCTTGTCTGCTAACTGTTCCTCCTCTGTTCATCATGGCTCTCCAGCGAGGCAAATCTTCTCTTCTATTCTAGAACCAGGAAAGCATTTACAACTTCTTGCAGCTTACAGTCACCCTGAAAAGAATGTTGAGGAAGTATTACACTCTTAATTTTAAGCCCAAGATCTGCAATACTCATCAGGCTGGCTCTCTCTAGACCATGCATACAAACCAGCCAGCTACTTACTCACCACAACATAGCAAAACAACTGCACAACCTCTCTCCCCGTTGTGTTTTTCACTCTCGATCCAGAGAAGAAAGTAAAGAAAAGTCATTTCGGAGAATCAGTCAATCAATGAACATTCATTAAGTGCTTACTATGGGCCAGGCACTATGCTAAGCATTGGGGATAATCATTTCCAAACAAGTTATAGGATTTTGTACTTTTTGAGTTTTAGAAACTCGTCTTAAAACAATCACATGCAAATGGACGAAAGGATCATAATGCCCCACAGCTCCAGCTAGTGATCACATTTCAAAGTGGTCCTCCATCACATTCTTTGTCCTTGAAAATTGATTCTTCACACTCCTATTTTATCAGTTTTTGATAAATAAAAGTGCTTTCTCTACCCCTCTAAACTGCAAAACTATTCACAGACAAATGAGGCATTACCCTATATCCTTTGCAAGGTGATTTGAGTCTTTATATTTATGGCACAGCTTATCTTATGTCCCAAACTTCTCAAATCCCATCTTAAAATGGTCTTTTTTTACATACAGATTATAGCAGTTTTTATTAAAGCAAAGTTTAGTGTTCTTCCCACCATCCCATATTCTTTTCAGCAATGAAGGTCTTCAACTATTAAAGAGACAATACTGTATATCCTTTTACCAGCTGGTTTACTTGTTTTGAAAGAAAATAAACAGGAAATGTTTGTGCCCCTTTCAGCATTAAATTACTCAATGATAAGCAATACCTTAAAGGCACAGTACCTTACACTTGAAAGACCCTGTTGGATTTTTTAATAAAAGGACTTGAATGAATGAACTGGGCCATTGGATTTTTTTCTTAGAGACATTGACCACTGCTCAGTTCAGGCTTTACTCTCTTAACTCTTGGTTTAAAGAACCATTTGTGTCAGACTATCCTCATTGGTTGAGACTAATTGTTCAATGCTCTGCTCCCATGTAAGGGGCAGAGTTATTGATCCTTTGAGCTAACTGTTACATGTATATAATAGAAAAGATAGTTCTTAATGTATTTCCAGACCCAGAAGGACCACAAAGTGTCATGAGTATATAATAACTGGTATATGTATATATACATACCTACATACATACATGTAGAGAGAGACACAGACCTCTAAGTTTTGAAAGATGTTTTACATACGTTATCTCATTCAAAACTCACAACAGCCCTATGAGGTTAGTAGGACAGATATTAAGAAGACAATTTCATTGAGAGATAATTTACGCTGAGGGAGATTAAGTAACTGGCCCATAGTTATGCAGTTAGAAGATGTTAAGAGACAATGTGTGAAAGCAGGTATTCCTAACATAAATGCCATATTCTTTCTCCTATGCTATGCTAGCTAGATTATAAGATGAATGCATACTATTATAATCATGCTATACTAAATTTTATGGGTCGCATATAAACATAGCCTAGATCTACACATGCAAAATTAAGTGGAAACTGGAAGCAATCATCAGGATAATCTGGGGAGAAGGAAAGAATCATTTTACCTAGATCAAGCCAAATAATTGAGTCCAGTGTTTTTATTTTAATCAAATTCATAATTATCACCTTTCTCCATTTTACATATAAAAATTCAGTTGTACTTCATTACCTCCCATTATAGTGTCTACCATGATTCCATAAAGTAATATTCTCCAATCTATAGCTAGTTGGGAGCTTAGAGATGAGCTATTCCTTGCCACTTCCCAAACCCATTTTCCAAATGTGGAACTTGTGACCTAGGCAGGGTAAATAACTCATTCAGGGGCACATAGGCAGCAAGTAGTAGAATTAGGATTCGAATCTAGGCCCCCTGACACCAGATAAAATATTCTTTCCATCATGAAACATTGCTTCTGGTAGCTAGAAGTAACTTTAAAAATCATCTGGTTCATCCCTCCCCCCCTACAGATTTTACAGATAAAGAAACTGAGGTCAAACAAAGTGAAGATCTCACAAATGATGTCATACAAGCAATAAGTCCTAGACCAAGGTCTTCTGATTCCAAATGCCAGATCTTCCCATTGGGTCCTGCTATTTGGGTATATCTTGGTGGTGTGGAGGACAGACTTGTAATAATATGGAAAGCCATGTAATAGTAAGAAAGGCAGCATGATATGGTAGATGTAAGATCACAGGGTTACAGAGTAAGAGTTGGAGGGATACTTAGAGTCCATCTAGCCCAATCCTCCTGGGCCCCCCATGTTAACAGATGAGGAAATCTCTGAGAAGTGAATCGACTTAGCTGAGGTCATAGAGTTAGAAAAGGAAGACGTTGGCTCAAATCCTTCCTCTGCTATATACACTGTGTAACTCTGACTGAGTCACTTAATACTTTAATGCCCTAAGGTGACTTCCTAAGTCTGTAAATTGCAGTTGGATGGTTGATTGGCATTGGTGAACTTGCTTGCACGCTGTTAGTTCCCTACACTAAAAAAAAAAATCGCAGATTCTCCATCCATCCCCTTCCAAAAAAAAAAAAAAGTTGGGAAAGCCTGTCATTAGTTATGGTGTAAATAAAGTAGCTCAGTAGGTAGAGCCCTTGCCCTGGAGTCAGGAAGACCCGAGTTCAAATCCAGACCCAGACAGTAGCTTTATGATCTTGGGGAAGTTCCTGAACTTCTGTTTGCCTCAGTTTCCCCCACTGTAAAATAAGGATAATAATAACTCCTATTGTTGTTGTTGTTGCAAGCATTAAGTGAGGTAACATTTATGAAGCACTTAGCACAGTGCCTGGCACATAGTAGGAACTATAGAAATGTTAGCTATTGTTATTATGTGCACATTATGTGTTCCTATTGTATAATATAATATTAACAGGGGAACTTTTGTGTTTGAGCAGTGATGATGAGCTGGTCCATCACATTTTAAAACAGCCTCATGCAATTTACCCCCTCCCTTTTATTTTCCCCCTAAGCCATTTTATAACTGCCTCCTCACTCTCTGGATAAATACCGAGCTCACGCCACTTAATACATATTTCATATTGATGCCAGCCCCTGCCTCCAAGAAGCTCAATGGGCTTTTTTTATTGTTATTAGCCATCACACCTTCCTATAGGAGATAATAAGGTAATCTTGATTTTAAAGAGATGAGAATAGGGGCACAGAAGGGTTCAGTGACTTCTCCAAGGTTATGAAACCACTCAGTGATAGACCTGGGAAAACAACTAAGACTATTTGATTCAAAGTAATTTTAACTCTTGGATAATCTTTTATTTCAGATTATTAATGTTATCAGTAAGGTTATTATTACCAATGGGGATTATAATAATCATAGAGATAAAACCAAAGGTTGTTCTTACAGATCTCTCGATATTGTGACAATTGTGCAGCTGGGATTATCACAGGAGCAATAGAGTTTTTATTTTGAAAAATTAATTGCTTGCCCCACAAAAGAAAACCTACTTTAAAAACATTATGTTAAAGCCTAACAAGGTTTTGAATGACTTTCTGCTACACACAAAAAAGTCTTTAGTATAGAAAAATAATGAAATGCCAAGAGTCTTTCCTGTAAGAATGTCTAGAAGCATTCAAATTTGCAGAGAAAGAAAAGTATGAAACCAACTGAGTGCATATCTGGAAGAGGGGAAGCTGGGAAAGGAAATCTCTCATGCTAGAGCAATGGAAGAGAAAACCCTTCCTTATTCAGGAAATTTCAAATGTATAAGATGTATTAAGTTTCAGAAGTCATAGGGTATGTGTGTATGTGTGTATGTGTGTGTATGTGTGTGTGTGTGTGTGTGTGTGTGTGTGTGTGTGTATGTCTATGTCTGTGTCTATGTGTTTTATTGTTTTTTTAGTTTTCCCTTCTTGGGAATCTTTTTATAATTGTTACTTTTTATGTGCTAGTTGGACAGCTAGATGGCACAGTACATAGAGTGCCAGGCCTAGAATCAAGGAAGACTCATCTCTCGAATAAAAATTTTATCTCAGACGCTTAGTAGCTGTGTGATCTTAGACAAGTCACTTAATCCTGTTTGCCTCAGTTTTCTCATCCATAAAATGAGCTGAAGAAGGAAATGGCAAACCACTGCAGTATCTTTGCCAAGAAAACTCCAAATATGTTCATGAAGAGTCAGACAGGATTGAAATGACTGAACAACGACAACAATGCATTTGTTGTAGGCAACTTGATTTTCACACTTTCAAAAGTTGTTTTGTTTCTTTCATGAAATGATACTCACATATTCAAGAGACCTGTGACTTCATTGATTCAGAAGTTCCATACAAAGATGTAGATTGCAACCTGTTCATAATGATATTAACTGAAATTTGTATAGTGCCTTACAGCTTCTAAAATGCTTTATATTCATAATTGCACATAAGCCTCATGATAGATCTGTCAACTAAATAGCACTTGCATGGCATTATTCTCCCCGATTTATGGATGAGGGAATTAAAGTTTCTAAAGGGGGTGACTTGGGTCATTAGGATTCATATGAGGTCATGTTTTTCTACCAGGCAAGCTGATGTAGTGGATAGCATAATGCACGTGGATAGAAGAAGATGTGGCATCCAATTCTAATTCAGACAGTGACTACCTGTGTGAACATTTCCCCAGAATGGCCTATAGTGGCCCAAATCACTCCCTCAGATAGCCTCTCGTGGTTAGCTTTGAGAAACCCAAGATTAATAAGTAATTATTAGAGATGGTAGTGACTTGTTACCAGCAGAGATTAGGAGTGACACAGAAGCCTATAAGTAGCTATTACACATAAGAAAAGATGGAAGGCCATGGAACACTGGGCAGGCAAATTCAACCCACTACATTGTCACACGAATTCCTGTATCCTCCTTCTTGATTGGTACTGATTCTCTGGTGTTCATCTTGTTGGATCCAAGTTTGCCTGGGTTTTTGTGTTTGTGTTTGTTTTTGCTTTTGTTTTTTTTAATCTCCATCACTAGAAAAAAAACACTGCCCTTGCATTCTATTCTGGTCCCCCTCAAAATATGTTCCTAGTCTTATTCAGCCTTCATCCCAGTGCTTCTAGGCACACTTATGGTGACTTGCACATGGACTTAGTTTGGGGGGGGGGTCTGCTATTAAATGTTCAATGAAAGAATTATAGTGGCATAAAACTGTAGTTTATTCAGAGTGAAACATTACACCTATCTCTTTTTTCTTATAAAAGTATTGCATTTTGTTGAACACATTTCATGCTTCTGATAACACCATTATACCAAGAAAACATCTCCTGTCCTTTCATATTAGAAAGAAGGTCAAACATTATACAGTCAAGGATTAGAGAAGAATTGACCCAAATTGCAAGAGTGGTTGAGACACTTTGCATACATTATGGAGCAGAGAACATGGCAGCAAGCACGCTGGCCTCACTATCAATTACTCTATTACAAAAAGTCAGAAACAATGGTTTTGAAAAGGCTCATAGACAGATCACTCTTCCTTTTACTGTCTGCTTATGGCATATTAGCCAATTCCAGGGAGAAATTGACCCACTTGAATAATTTCATTTAACCAGCCAAGTGAACAAGCAAATTTAATCTGATTTTTAAAGCTGTGCATAGAGAATTGTCAGGTGATTTTAGCAAGGCCATGTGCAGGCCTAGCAAGGATATACATTGTGCTGATTAGATGCTTAAATAACACTCACAAAAGGCAGAAAAGTGTTCCTGATTTTTTTGTACTTAAACCCAGCCTAAGATCCTCTTAGATGGCCACTCTAATTTTTAAATGTAAACAATCAGCTCTTGTATCGATATTAATGAAGAGTGAATTATACAGAAAGAGTAAAAAATGAGGTAGAATGTAAGCTCCTTGAGGGCAGACAATGTTTTATTTTATTTTATTTTATTTTATTTTGTCTTTATTTCTATAGTGCCTCCCACTTCTATGTCTGGCATATAGGCAGTGATTAACCAATATCTGTTCCTTTGAAATGAATTAAATGAAAGAGTGAAAATGCAATGATGAATGCATTCATCTTAATGTGGTAGAAAGAAACAACCTGGCAAAAGAGCCAGGTTGTAATCTTGCCTCGGCCACTACTTAAGGAGCTCTCTGAGTCTCCACACCCTTACCTCTATGATGAGGACTTTGAATGGGATGATTGCTAAAGTCTGTTCTTATAACGTTTTATAACTCAATGATCCAAACCAGGTATAATGTCTTCATTTCTTCAGCAATAGCCAGTATATCAATCATCACTAAACCTCATACTACCCTGAGTTAATTCTAACTGATTTTGAGCAGATATGATGGAGCCTAGTGATATCTGCTCAAGGGAGATACAATGTAAGGAGTGTTGTTGTTGTTGTTTTTCATTCAGAGGACCTAGATTTGAATCGTGAGTCTGCCACAGAGTCTCTGTAACCTGGGGAAAGTCATTTGACTTTCTGCACCCTAGGTTCTTCATCTTTAAAATGAGGGCTAAACAGATTAAATGATCTCTTCAGTGACTCTCAATTCTAAAATTGAGGATGTTATTATCTTCAATGGCAGGTGTAATGTACTGTCTCTTCAAGGTTTAGTGCTGAGTTAAGCCTGCCCAGAGTTCTGAAAGAAAATGTGAATCTGAGACATAGTTGCTAGGAGTTAGTCCAAGAATTGTGAGATAAGGAGTTGCTGAGATTTGCACGTGATGAGCTCTTATAGGTTACTCAGATATGGACAACAAAACAGCAGTATGATTATGGAATGAGTGCATAATCTGGAGGGAGAGAGAGACGGAGAGACAGACAGAGACAAAAGAGAAAGAGATAGATGGAGAGAGACAGATGGATGGAGAGAGAGAGAGAGAGAGACAGAGAGACAGAGAGAGACAGAGAGAGTGAAAGGACATATTTCAAAACTATACCAGCTAAGCTTGAAATTAGAAATGATAGATTCTACAGTTGCTTTGGTAGAGTGAGTCCAATTGAGAAGAGGAACAGTTTGGAGGCAAAGAAAGGACTTCCTCAGCAGATTGACTTGTTTAGATGAAATGTTGGGTCCAGTGAGGTTTGTCAACCACAATATGCATCAACTCAGCTTAATAATGGAACATCTTTTCAAGCTATATTCATGAAGGGTCTTTAATAGAGAGTTTCTGAGACAGAAAGAGGACACCAAAGTTTACAATGACAAAACTGTGAGTTATTCTGAGCACATAGGTTTTTTTACTCAAGTGATGTGTCTTTGACAGCCCTTTGGTAAGTGTGTAGTCACTCCCTCCACTCCTGCAAGTACTTAGTGGAAAGTCATGACCCAGGTTTTGTGTAGATTATGTTGTATTTATTATTTATTAATTTGTTTTAATATAGGAGTAGTTGTGATATTATTTTTGCCTTATTATCATATAAGTGGTTATGTTTAAGATCTATTAGTGATAATATGATCAGTATCTCATTTTACAAATCGAAATCCATCCATAAGGGCTTAGAAGTAGGACCAGTGAGAAAATAAGGTACATTTCCTTACAATAAGATTACCACTGGTCTCCTGAGAGAAACTGAGGTAATCATATGGGGATGGTCTTTGTCTGCTCCCCTAGATTTACCATTGTAAGGGCAAATTAGAATGAGCAAGTCATCTCTGAGAGGGAGTATTTGCCCATATACTCAGACTGAATCACTGCAGTGTAGGTAAGTCACCCCCCACACACAGCTATTATATAAGGGACAGGATTATATCATTTGTGAAAAAGATAGATATCGCTTTGCATGGAAGAACCAATCCAGGACTAATTTTTACTTGAGTTTTGCCAGAGTTGATAGTATAAATTTGCAACATCCATGAAGAAACTCATTGACTTTTTTCTTCCCGAGGAGAACAGAATTAAGCAAGTTGCCCAGGGTTACACAGCTAGTAAGTTTCTGAAACCAGATTTGAATTCAGGTCCTCCTGACCCTAGGGTGAGTGCTCCATTCATTGAGCCACCTAGCTGCCCCAAACTTACTGACTTTCTTCAAGGAAAGTGACAGCCAGTGAGTAAGTAAATTTAACAAGATAAATTTAGTGCATAAATTCAGTGAGATAAATACTCATAATCTTACCCCCTTCTTCTTTTAACTAATACTCGCATATATGGCTGAATATGCCAACTAGATAACATAGTTCATACTTGTTTATTATCTACTTGCTTAAATGTACAAAAAGACCACAAGTAAATGTAAGTCCTAGGTTGAACGGATAGAATTTGCAGAAGTGTGGGTTTGGAAAATGCTTGGATTCATTGTTGTAAAGATTGATCTTGCAGGGGAGGGGGGAGTAGGAAGTGTGACAGGAGGGGACTGTCACCTCCCCCCTTTTTGATCCTGCTTTGAATAAAGAGTATTGAGAAAGTCTCTAGCTATTCTGACAAACACCACTAAAGATGGTCTCCTTTCCAGGAAATAACCTAAAAGATAGGGAGAGAGGGTAGTGATCAGACTCTTTTCAAATCTCTTCATGATTTGTCTATGTCCTAGGAAATACATCTTGTAAATTGGATTGAGCTGAAATGAATGACCACCTCACGATAAGAGTGGTTGATATACCTCCTATTTACAGATGGCAGGGCTGTGCTGATAGACAGAGAAATAGTACATTTCAGTTGGAAGAGAAGTTTAGCCCTGGGAAGTCAGAATGAAAATGTACCGGAATAAAAATAAATCTGGCTCCACAGTAATTCACAGAACTCCACATAGGTTATGAGATTGCAAAAGAGAAGAAAATCTTTAGGCTTTTCTCTGGGTAATGACCCAATAGTGAAATAAAGTTCCAAATATCAAAGAATAGGAAAATGTGAGAACAGGTGAACAGCATTAAAATCTACCCACCATTCAAACAATAGGAAAACCTTTATAGTTGGCCATCTTTGCATAGCCATCTATATATCTGTCTGTCTGTCTGTTTGTCTGTCTGTCTTGCTATGTGGCTATCACCTAGACATTATTGTCATCATTACCCTGAAATATTAATAAAACATGTAACAAATCATAGAGCTGAATATAATCTTAAAACTATCTGGGCCAACCCATTCATTTTACAGATAAGGAAATCAAGGCTCAGAGACCTAAAATAATTTGTGCAAGAGGTACAAGGCAACTTGTATTAGAGGATGATTATTTGCGTTATGAAATTATGTTTTTTCTTTTACAAAATAACTCACTGTAGGATTTTATTTATTTTGTCATGAGCTCATCCAGTTTGTGTAAAATATGTAATTTTCCCTCTCTCAACTTATTTTTCTATTTTTTTCAGATCATATCTAATAATGTATTAAATGAGTTATAGCTGAATTGTACAAACCAACCAATCCCTTCACCAGCTAATTCCTTAGCTATTTATCTACTAGACTGAAAGCTACCTAGCCACTAAGCTGAGAGAATAGAGTAGTTCTACCTTCAAAGAATTTTGAAGTCTAGTTGGGGACATATAGATTATCATCTTTATTATAATTCAGTATATAATGAAATCCTTAACTGTGTGCTTCCAAATATAAATACAGTAGGAATTCAAGATGGAGCTCAAAGAGGACTGAAGTCAATCGAGAAGCTTTGGAGGAAGGAGAAGAACTTTTTTGTGCTATACAACATGGGTGAAATTTTGATGGAGAAGAGATAGGAGAGGGGCAGCTAGGTGGCACAAGGGGCAGCTAGGTGGCACAGTGGATACAGCACCGGCCCTGAAGTCAGGAGTACCTGAGTTCAAATCCGGCCTCAGACACATAACACTTACTAGCTGTGTGACCCTGGGCAAGTCACTTAACCCCATTGCCTACCAAAAAAAAAAGATAGGAGTGCATTCCAAGTGAGAGAAAGGGTATGATCAAAAGCATGGAGGCAGGAATGAGCACAATGTATATTCAGGACATTAAGGAAGGAAACTGACCTGACCAGAAGAGAGCATTAAATTGAGGGAAGGATACTAGCAATTTCAAATGGATAGGCAAAACAGTAAATAACTATAGAATGAGACTGTGAGATTTTTTTTCAAATATTGAAGAAAGAAAAAGAAGGCTAAGAGTGGTAAATAGAATATTGGTCTTGGAGTCTGGAAGACCTGAGTTAAAAACCAGCTTTAGACACTAGATAGTCATTTAACCTCTATTTACCTCAGTTTCCTCAATTGCCAAATGGAGTTAATAATAGCACCTACCTATCAAGGTTGTTGTGAGGATCATTTGAAACATTTGTTAAAAAAAAAATTAGTAGGGTGTCTGGCACATAACAGGCAATATATAAATGTTAGCTATTATTATTCTTATTAATGTCATTGAATATTAGAGGCACTTAATAAATGTTATTGACTTGACTCACTTATGAAATTATTTTAGTAGACAAAGCTAGAAAACTCTTTCAAAAACAGCCACCTACATTAAGAGATAAGACCAGAGAGGGAAAGCAACTTGCCCCGCCACATAGGTAATTAATCACAGAGCCAGTATTTGAATCAACAGCTTCTAATCCCAAATCCAGTAGTCTTTCTCCTATGCCACATAACCTCCCTAATACACAATAAAAATGTTTTACAACAAAAGTATTGGCCGCAGTGAATAGAACATTTAAGAATCATCATCATCATTATCAGCATCTACTGACACAAAAATCCTCCTCCTCAAGTTGGTATACAGATTACCTTGTGTTATTAAAAGGTACACCAATGAAACATACGTTCCGGCCAATCTTAATAAGAGCTAAAAGTGATGAGGACAATCCTAGTGACCCAATGACGTGATGGGACCTGACCACCCTAACTGTGGTGGGAAAGGTTCCTCAGCAGAGGGCTGTCGGTAGATGATCAGTTGGGTTTTGGTTTTGTGTGTTCATCTGTTTAATCTCATCAACTCACAAAGACAATCTACAAAGACACATACCAGCTGTGTCTCTCTACCTGTGTAGGAGAGAATGACCATGCTAATGAAATCACAGATCCTGGAAGCATTAATATGGTAACAGCTCATATATACACAACATCTGTGTTTTTCAACGTGTTTCCTATGCATCAACCCAGTGATTGAGTTTGTATAAGTAAGACTTTAACAGTTAAATCCACTTAGGACCTCACCAATGTAGATATTCTCTCCAATGATGCAAATCACAATTCATTCATGTGTCCCTATCATGTAACCCTTTTCCATGTAATTTCATAAATCTGCCACAAGGGGGTCCATTCAACATTGTTGTCCTTTACTTATTTTGGTCTCGCATGACTCTTTGTGATCCCATTTGGGGTTTTCTTGGCAGAGATACTAGTGTGATTTTCCATTTCCTTCTCCGGCTTATTTTGTATTTGAGGAAACTGAGACAAACAGGGTTAAATGACTTACCTAGGGGCCCACAGCTGGTAAGTGTCTGAGGGCAAACTTGAACTCAGGAAGATGTCTTCCCCATTCCCCATCTCTATATTTACAAGGCTACCAGTGGAGCACTTGGGCTGTCCAACGGTTTCCCCTTATTTTTGCTATAGTATTGGTGCATCTTTTCTTTCTTTTATATATTTAATTAATAGCATCTTTTATCTTGCTTCTACTGCTATCTTTTTTCTACATAATATGTTGCAACAACTCCACATCTCACCATGATAGAGCAGTGAAATGACATGGTGGGTGTGAGCAGGCTGCAATTTGCTACCAGTATACGTATTATTAATCCCATTTTACAGATTTGACCTTGGGGATGATAAGTGGCTTGCCTCAGACAGAAACCTAATAAGTGCTGTAAACAAGACCGAGGTCCACGTCTTTTGATTTTAATAGGATCCAATGATTTTTGCATGGCGCTGCTCTATCTAACCAGATTAATCTTTCTTTTAGGTGCTGGCACATTAAATCATTATGGGCACACCATTTTCCAGTAGATTTCCAAATTACCCATGTAGTGGAGTCCCTCTCTTTTTAAGACTAATAGAACTCATCATACTAATAGTGTAATATTATGTAAATGCATTTTATCAAAATAGCTACTATCCATAAGTAGTTTATTCTCTATATCCCTAATGTAATATATCAAACAATAACTCATTTGTCACAATGAGACAGTTCATTAAAATTCAGCCACCACTTGGCCAGGATAAAAGAGCAACAGTATAAAAATTGATGTTGCAAAACTTAACAAATGAGGGAGTAAGGAAAGTGCGATTCAGGAAATTGCAGGCCTGCCCTCTGGGGCCATTTTTGGGTCACTTGTCTGAATTTTAATATTCCAATTGTTTTACAGAAAGTCTCTAAGTTATTAGGCTGGGCAGGAAGCCAATTTACAGCTAGATGACTGCAATATCGAGGGCATTCAATAAACAAGAACATGATGTCACTGGGGACACAAGGGTGAAAAAGTTACCACACTGTTGATCACTGGGTTGCAACTCACTTTTACAACTAAATTATCACATGGCTTGGAAAGCTTGCTTTGCTTCATTTGGATTTGCCTAGGTCATTTATTTGTTTATTCACAAATGTTTTTATTGATTTTTTAAAAGAAAATACTTCTCATATTCTCTGGCATTTCCCAATTTCCTCATACACACACCAAAATAAAATTTTCCCTAATAACAACAAAAACTCTAACAACAAAAGTACAGTTAAACAAAAGAACATATCGGTCAAGTCTATTAATGCATGCCTTGCTCTGTACCCAGAAATGACCACTTCTGTGCTAAAAGAGAGGAGATTGTCTATGCCCTTTACAGAAAAGTATATTTTACCTTTGTTCTCTCAATTGAAGTGTTAGCTCTTTTCTGGACTATAGCATGGTATGACTGATGGGGTTCTGATCTATTTCGTGTGTGTGTGTGTGTGTGTGTGTGTGTGTGTGTGTGTGTGTGTGTGTGGTTCAGTGAAGGTTATAGGATTCTTTCTTTCTTACAATAATGTTTTAAAGCATAAAATAAAATACACGGGATTAGAAAGAAAACCTGTTAGAATGAAATTCAGTTATCAAGATATTTTAAACAAATGAGTTTGCAGACTCCACATTAAGAACTCTTGCCATGGATTGGTACATGATGGACACATGACAAGTGCCAATTAAATATGTATGGATTAATTAGTATTTATTTGCCCTTTACTACCTCCCAGATACTGTGCTAGTAGGCAATCTGCAAAGACAAAAATGAAAAAGTTCCTACCCTAAAGAAGTTTGCAATCTATTTGACAGAGCCATAGACATTATGTATGTGCAAAATGAATACAAGGGAAATATAAGGTAATGGGGTGAGGATCACTAGCAACTGGGAGGATGAGAAAGGCCTCAGGTAGGCAATGACATTTTATCTGTTCTTTGAAGGAAATGAGAAATATATTGGCCTGAAAAGGGTTCTGCTATTGATAATTATATTGTTTTCTCATGATGTCTCCTATTAAAAGTGGTGAGGGGGAAGCTGATCCTTTAAAATTTACTCTTAAAATAGGCTTTGTCCTCTATCAAATCATAGCAGCATGAGTTCTAATATAAAATTATAAAAGTGTCTAAATCTGTCACTGATTGAGGTTGATTCTTAGACAATAACCTCAGGGACCATCAGATTTAGAATTTCACAGCTATTCAGAGAGCCTGCAGGTAATTGAGCCACCTCTAATCCATTAGTTATTGCAACAAGATGGGGGGGGGGATGGAACTGAGTGGTAGCTAGTGCAGAGAACAGTGGAGTCTTCTGCCTTCCTTCCTTTCCCCCATCTCCTCCATCTTCTATGAATTCTGATTTATAACTTTTTCTCCTTCATTTTATGATATTATCAGCTGTTTGGGTTTTCCAGGAATGTAGTTTCCTTCCATAATGATCATGACACATGTTTATGAAGAAAGCCTTTTAAAAAGTTTAGTCTTTACTTGTGATTGATTTCACTGGTCTTAAAACTCCCTTCCTTGATATTGATTGACAACTCATCTATAACTTATAATCTGCATGGATTGCCTGGGAGACTGAGAAGTTAAATGATTTGATTAAAGTCACACAGTCGTGTATATTAAGAAGGGCAAGAATTACCCAAGAAGGAATGAAACAAGCATTTATTAGGTGCCTACAATGTGGCAAACACTGTTAAGCACTTTACATCTGTGGTCTTAGTTGATCTTCACAACAACCCTGAGAGGAAGGTCCCATAAAATGCAAGGCAAGTGTGATAGGAGCAAAGGAAAGGTCCCACCAACAAGATCTGGTAAATACATGAGGAAGGGAAGAGCCCTTTGCATTGAGGGGGAGGAAAGATCACGTGGAGAATGTGAGACCTGAGTTGAATCTTAAAGGAAAAATAATAATCCTGAAATGTGATTCTAAAATAGTCCTCTGAGTCATTGAGTACTTCTTTATACCCAATTTGCTGTAGAGTCCTTCAAACGAGTTCTTCGAAAATATCTTAGACATGATAGAGAGTTGTTCCAATAAAGAAATGCACACTTTTTTTGGTAACTGAGGCATCTGTTTAATAAAATATGTATCTTTGTGTGTACTAAATAATAAACCATATAGATGGGCATATTGTAGTTAAACAAGTACAGATATGATGTACAGAAATGTTATAAACAAATACATACATATATAAATATGACTTTATAAAAATACAACATTTATTTGGATAACATAATCCTTTACAGAATCAACAGGGGCTCAATGGACAGAAGATCAGTCTTAGAGACAAAAAGATCTAGGTGGTTCAGTGGGCAGAGTGCTGGGACTGGAGGCAAGAAGATCTGAGTTCAAATCTGGCCTCAGACACTTACTAGCTGTGTGACCCTGGGCAAGTCACTTAACTTCAGTTTCCTGAACTGTAAAATGAGGGTGAAAACAGCACTCACCACTACAATGTGGCAAACACTGTTAAGCACTTTACATCTGTGGTCTTAGTTGATCTTCACAACAACCCTGAGAGGAAGGTCCCATAAAATGCAAGGCAAGTGTGATAGGAGCAAAGGAAAGGTCCCACCAACAAGATCTGGTAAATACATGAGGAAGGGAAGAGCCCTTTGCATTGAGGGGGAGGAAAGATCACGTGGAGAATGTGAGACCTGAGTTGAATCTTAAAGGAAAAATAATAATCCTGAAGTGCGGTCGTTATGAGGATCAAATGAGATAATATTTACTTTTTAAAAAAAATGTTTAGCTTATATAAAGATGTTTTCCCTTCTTCTTCCTTCCCTACTAGTGCTGCCACTTATCTATGCAACTTTGATCACACCCCTCTGGGCCTCAGCTGTCTAAAATGATGGTGTTAGTGTACTCAGTCACTTTTCAGTCAGGTCCAACTTTGCGATCCCATTTGGGGCTTTCTTGGCAAAGATCCTGGAGTACTTTACCATTTCCTCCTCCAGCTCATTTTACAGATGAGGAAAATGAGGCAAACAGTTAAGTGATTTGTTCAGACACAGCTAGTAAGTGTCTGAGGCCAGATTTGAACTCAGGAATATGAGTCTTCCCCAGACTCTATCCACTGCATCACCTAGCTGCCCTGGTGTTAGAGTAAGTGGTCTCTAAAGATCCTTGCAGCTCTAAACCTCTGATCCTGTGGGAAAATGAAAGAATGTATGAATGACTGATTCAAGCATGTACTGAATTTCAAGCCAGAGAAGCAGCCTCTCCATCCCCCCAGTGCTCCATGACATCAGGAACCTTAGATAAGACAGCTTTTGAAAGGCTGACAAAGTTGTCAGCACCTTCCTCATGACCCACATGAAGCATCACACTCAGCCCTGTTTCTGGCTCACTTCAAAACAGGCATGATCTCCTCTTTTGGTACCAGCCACAAACATTAGAACATATGACTTCTACCCTTCCTCTCCCATCCCAACTTTCCATAGCTTTCCTAAAATCAGAACAGCAGAGTAACGGTAGTTTTGTTCCCTTGCCTAATATCTCACTAACAAGGTTAACTTCAAAAGGAGCGCAGTCCTACCCACTAATAAACCCTGCTAATAAACACCTATTTACCCAGGCTTTGATTACTGCTTTTCACCCTCCCAACAAAGCTGGAATTGTGACATAACGGCCACTTTTGAACAGCAAGTGGGACTTTGATAGAGAGTAAATACACTGGGGAGAGCCTGTGCAGACAACTGTGTCTATTTACAAAGGGAAACCTACCTATGGGGGCCCTCTGCAGACGAGTGAACAGACAGAGATGTATGACCCTCATATGGAGATCAACCACCATGTTCTCCCAGAGACTTTGGAATAACTCCAGGTTATAAAGTGTCCATATGAAAGTTTTCAGTAAACAATAGCATATGTATGAAGGAGAATGGAATGCTTATTGGGGAACTGAAGGGCATCAAGGAACAGATGGGAGAGGCATTTGGAGTCAAGGTCTAAGAACCCCCTCAATGTCTCTTGGCAGCTCCCCATACTTCAAACAGGAAAGGCTGCCATTTTTTTTTCTAATTTCTCTAGGTGAAATTTTCATGCGTAGGGAATCACTTGTAAACTTAAAATTAGTTGCTTCTTAGATGGATCCTCTTTACTAGTGTGCTATGTGATTATCAAAACACTTATACTTTCTTAATGACTCAATGAAGATGAGTCAGAGGTGCACTGTGGGAAAAATGCTGGATCTTTAGTATTTTATCACTCATCTTTCTAGAAAAGATGTTCTTAATCTGTGTTCTGTGAACTTTTTTGTGCGTTTTATATTTTGATAATGATATTTCAATAGAGTTGCTTTCCTTTGTAATTTTATGCCTTTAAAATGTTATTCTGAGTGGGGTCCATAGATTTCACTAGATGGTCAGAGAGGTCCATGACTCACAAAGGGCTGAAAACTTCTACTCTAAGATTACCAATATATGCATAGCCACATTCCCTGAATTATATTCCAATGTTTTCTTCCAATATTTACTTCAGTGTTTATTAATTCATTTTGAAAACTAATGAAAAAAGCTACTGTCACCCAAGAGCTTAGAGGAAATTTTATTCTAGTTGAGTCATTTATCTCTGTCTAAATCTAGGCTGCAAGACTCTCTTCTCAGATTTATTTAGATGGCATTCCTATTCATTGGCTCAAAATGCTTCTCTTCTCCTGTTATTTTCCCCCGAAAGGGCCCATGACCTCCCCCCATCAAATCTAAGATGAGCTATCTAATTTTTTCCTAAGTTCTGAGAGCCACTGACAAAAACCATAAATAGGCAAAATGGCTTCTCTCAGTGGTTCTCCTTTGTATTCCACTCCTTTTTCCTCATTCACAGCTAAATCGAGTAATTTAGATGAACGTAAGTATCCACAAAGCATATATATATTTCTTTAATGAAACACTACATTAGCCTGGAATTAAAAGGATCTTTTTTTAACCATAATACTAAGTTTCATAAGCTGAAAAGTTTCATGAAATAAAAATGTACCCAATATAGAAATTGGGATTTTCTTAAAAGGGTAATTTAAAATGATGAATGAAGTGTTTGTATTTTCTTTTTTTTTAATCCCCAGACTTTGATTTCATTGGTATTGGGAACTCTCAATGAGAAGACTGTCTGTATCAATGTAGATCTACAACTATTCTATAACTTAGAATGTGAGATGAAGAAACATTTAACTTTTTAAAAATATTTTTCATGGACCCATTGTGAGTCTAGTGAAGCTTATGGACCTCCTCCCAGAACCATGTTTTTAAAGGCAAATAATAAAATTGGTAGGATTACAAAGGAAACCTATTGAAGTTATTAAAAGACACATTATTTTTAGAAATTAAATCCATGGACCGCAGGTTAAGAGGCCCTGTTTTTGTCTATGTTGTCTAAGATACTAAAAAGAAAATTTATTATTTGCTCAGGGTCCCACAGATAGTATATATTGGAAGCAGGACTTGAATACAGAGCTTCCTGACTAGGCTGGCTTAGAATACCTCTCTAGCCACTCTTCTATGCCACTTTTTTCACATGAATGACCAATATCAATAGTAATTATTTTTATTCTCATGATTCACATATGTCCTCAAATGTTCCAAGGATCCATGACCTCCTTGATGAGGGCATTTGTTCCAATGGTGGGAATCACAGTTCCTCCATACCTACCTGCCCATCTCATGCAGCTTTCATCCATATCTTCCACCAGACAGAGTCTCTGTCCAATGTGCTGAAGACACATTGTCATACAATTCTCTGCTGAAGACACATTGTCCTAGACACAATGTCCTAGAATTCTGCTTACATGGCTAGGCTGCCAGTGGAGCACATGGGCTGTCCATCTTTTGTTCCTTGTTTTGATCATATGACCCACATAAGCTAACTTTATATAGTACTTTTAAATTTTCTAAATGATTAACATATTTGCTCTCATTCAACACTCAAAACAGCCATATTATCTGCCTGAGGTATTGCTATCTTCATTTTACAAATGAGGACACTGAAACTGAAAGAATTAAATTACTTACCCACAGACATTAAATCATTTTAGTTGTATAGGGAGGAGCTGACTGAAGGCCTTCCTGAATTCAGGTCCATGGTAACATCCATGGCACTCCTACTGCTTCCTGCCCTTTAGTAGAATGTCAGTGCCTTCAGAGTATGAAAGACATCTCTTGTTGTCTCTGGGATTAGCATAGGGCCTAGAACATAATGGGTGCTTAATAAATGGTTGTGTAATTGAAGAGTATTGGGATTATAGAAAGATCTTCTTCAAAATAGACTGCTCTTTATTGGAAAAAGTTTAAAAAGCCCTGGTTATGTGGCATGGCTGGGAAACAAGCTATCCTGGATACCTGTGATGATTCAGAAAATTCTTCTAGATGTTGGAGTATTTCAGTGTCATTATTATATTATTTATCCTCATAGTAAGAGTTAGTGGGTTGATTAACAGATAATTGTGATTAATAGAATGCTGGACAAGAAGAAATTTGCCATACCGATATATCCATGATATGCTTAGAGAATTCTACTTTCATTAGATTGTGAGTTCCTTGAGGATAAGAACTGTCTTTTGCCCCTTTTAATATCCCCATCATTTAGCAGAGTGACTGGCATTTGATAAATGTTCATTGACTGACTGAAAGAGATGTCTGATCTTATATTTTATTCGTCAATTCAACTACTACTGAGTGCAAGCTCTATCCCAAGTGCAAAGCATCCACCCTATATAAAGAACAGAGAACCATGCTTGGGGTAGCAGCAATGTGCTGGGCCTCATGCTAGGCACTCACACTAAAATGCTGGGCCAAATCTAGAAAAATGAAATTCAATCAGGATAAATACAAAGTCTAATGTGGGTTTAAAAATAAAAATGTTCTTCACAAGTCCAGGGTGGGAGAATGGAGGCAATGGGACAGGAATGTGAAAATGAAAGTTTCTCTGACAAAAAAATCTGTTTTAGTGGATTACAAGCTCAGTATGAGGCAACAGTGTGATAGGAGAGCCAAAAAGAAAAGGTCATGTGATCTTAGCCTGTACTACCAAAACCACAGAGGACAAAACTAGGGAGATGTCAGCACCTCCTTGTCACACCACAGCTAGAGAATGGCCTTCATTTCTAGACACTGTGCTTTAGGAGGGTCATTAATAGGCTGGAGAGCATCAAGAGGAGGACAGCCAGGATGATTAGTGTCCCTGAGTTTATATTGGCTGGGAATCAGTTAAGGGACATGGAAATATTTACTCTGGAAAAGTGAAGACAGGGGAGGCTTCGAAATGATTTGGAAGTATTTGAAGGGCTCTCATGTGGATGAGGGAATCACACATGTTCTGTTTGGCCCCAGGTGGCAGAATGAAGAGTAACGAGCAGGTGTTATGAAGAGGAAGGAAGAAAAAAAAATATTCCTAACAATTAATCATATACAAGTAGAAAGACCTGCCTTAGGAAGCAATGGGATGGGTCTTTCTCAGGTGGGATGAAAGGGCCCTGAAGTCCCAGCTCTGGGAATGTGATGAAGTCTAACCATCCTGTTATGTATGGGCTGGTGACTTTATGACTACTGACAAAACCAGGACCCCACGCTCCCTGTCAGCTGACCTCTTATCTAACTAACCATATGAGTCATTTGTAAAAAAAAAAAAAAAAGTCTTCCAAATTCTCTCAATGGTTATGCAGAATTATAATGATTTTTCCTTTTTTATTCTCATTTATTTGTAAATTGAAGATTGCAGTGTGGAGATCCATTTCAGAAAGGCTACATTTAAATTGGCCAACCCAACATTTAATACCATCACTTAAAAGCATTAAATGAGCAGATATTTAGGGAAATGATTAAAGTGACCTATCATGGCTAATTTCCTTATCACCAACTGATTCTGTGAGCAATTTCTATGGGAGTGTGGGGGTAGGGTAAGATGGTTAGTCTTAACGATTTTAAATTGCTATTTGTGTGTTGTGTTTGCTAGAAACAAAGAAAGAGCTATTGTAAGAAGAGAAAAAATGGAAGCAAAGATGGCAACTGACCTTGAATAGACCAGTCCATGCAAGAGAATTTATTGAGTGTGGGGATTCAGGAAAGGTGGAGATCACAGGCAATCTCTTTCAGTAGCTTCTTTTTCTTACCTCTTTGTTGAATTGTTGAGTGAAATGTCTACAAAAGATGAGAAACAGTTACTAACATGATAGAGGGCTGGAAAAAAGTTCAATTCAACAGACATTTTCTGAGCATCTACTCTACACAAAACACTGGACCGTGCATTGGGGTGCGGGGGGGGTAGTGCAGAGCTCAAAAAGATTTTGTCCCTCCCTTCCAGAATCTTGCAATCCAATCATGGTAATAAGATATGTGCATGAGTGCACACTGTGCTGGAGTGTGTACGAGATGAACAATGTTATTACTATGAAGTAATCTAGGCAGCATTTTAAGTTTTGCAAAGCACTTTACAAGGATTATCTCATTTTAGTCTCACACCAACCCTGGGAATGGGTGCTATTATCATCTCCATTTTACAATGAAGAAGCTGAAGCAAACAGACGTTAAGTGACTTGTCCAGATAACACAGCCAGTAAGTGTCTGAAGCTGGATTTGACTTCATCTTCCTGGTCCACAACTCTATCCACTTCATCACTGAGGTGACCAGACATTCCAAGACAAAGAAACTATCACACGGGAAAGATTTCAGGCTTGTTTTGTCCCAAAGGAAAATTAGAAGCAATAGGAGGATGGGGATGCAGAAGAGGCAAATTTTTGTTTGACATCGGGGGGAAAACAACTTTCTCCCAATCCAAGTTGCCCCGAAGTGGAAGGAGGAGGGGCTGCCTTAGAAAGTAAAATGTTCCTCTTGACTTTGTTTAATCAAAGGCTTACTGACCACTTGCCAGGAATGTAATAGACAGGATTCTTTTTCCGATATGGGCTGGGCTACAAAACCCCTTGGATCTTTCCATCTTCTACACCAAATTCAATTAATTTCAACCAGAACTCTCTGTGTCAGGAATTGTGCTAAGAGCTATGCATATAAAGACAAAAATGAGGCGCTCTGGGTCCTCAGGACCAATGGCCATTTCTGAGGACAGAAGAGGTACAAAGTAATTTCCAGGCAGATGGCTGAAATAAAATACTCCATCATAGGTTGCCATATAGGCTGAGTAAAACAGCCTGGTAAGGTGGATTAGTATGCTGGACTTGACCTCTAGAGTCATGGGCTCAAAAATCTCCCTCAAATATCAAACAGCTGAGTGCTCATAAATCACTTTACCTCTTACAGACTTGGTTTCGCCACCTGAAAATTGGAGTGGTAACCCTTTACCCAGCATACCTTATGTTATGACGTTCTGATGAGACAATGGATATACAGCATTTTGCAAACTTTGGCTTACTAATGTCAATCATTATCATCATCATCATCATCATCATCCTCCCTCCTGAAACTGATTTAAGTTCCTCAAAGGAAGGAATGATGCTGGATTTACCTTTACGTTGGATCAGATTCTCCATCTGTAAAATGGTGATAATTGTGTTTGTATTACTTATTTTACAGTGATATTGGGAGGAAAATAATAATACTAACAGCAAGTAACATTTATATAGCAGTTACTATGTGCCAGGCACTGTGCTAAACACTTTACAATTTTATCTTATTTAATCCTCACAACGACCCTGGGAGGCAGGTGCTATTATTATCCCCATTTTACAAATGGAAAAAAAAAAACAAGGTAAACAGAGGTTAAGTGACTTGCACAGGGTCACACAACAGTTAAGTGTCTGAGGCTAGATTTGAACTCAGGTTTTCCTGGCTCCAAACCCAGCACTCTCTCTCCACTGCACCAATACCTAAGGCATATCTTGTATATTAAAACATGAGCTATGATTTTTCTACCTGGGTATCTTTCCTAGCACTTCAAACTAAAAATGCCCAAGGCCGAAGTCATCATCTTCTTCCTGAAGTCTTAACCTCTTCTCGCTTTCAGCATTTCTTTTGATGGCACCTCCATCGTACTAGTCAGCCAGGTTTCACAGCTGAGAGTTATATTTGCCTCTTCCGTTTCCTTACCCCACCTTCCCATCAATCAAATCCTCCCCATCAAATCCTACCGGTTCTAACTTTGAAATATTTCTGGTTCTCAGTGGAAAAGGTGTTAGCTGTGGAATCAGAGAACCTGGGCTCACATTCTGCCTCTGATGCTGGTGATAGCACCTGTATGACCTTTGGCAAATTACTGCTCTGAACCTTCAGAGGCTCTAAAATGGTCATAATGGTAACCACAGTTCTCATAAAGTTGTTATAAGGCTCACATTAGATAAAGTTTTTGAAGTGTATTGCAAATTGAAAAATATACATAAATATCAATAATTAGCATTATCATATCTCTCCCTTAGAAAATTTTAAGTTTCTTAAACATCCAGACTTTGCTCTTTTCTACTTTACGTCCCGGTTCCCAACTTTGCCCCTTGTAAGTAACAGATGTTTGTTGAATTTACATTTAAAGCTACTATGGTAAATCAAGGAAAAAGTCCATTTATTTCAAATGAATGCCCTAGAAAGGAACTATGGATGAGGCATTGAAATTGGAGTCAAGACATTGTTGTTGTTCAGTCGAATCTGACTCTTGGTGACCCCATTTGGGATTTTCTTGGCAAAGATACTGGAGTGGTTGGCCGTTTCCATCTCCAATTTATTTTACAGATGAGGAAACTGAGGTAAACATAGGTAAGTGACTTGCCCAGGTTCACACAGCTGGTAAATATCTGGGACCAGATTTGAACTCAGCAAGATGAGTCTTTCTGGGTCCAAAGCCACCATTCTATCTACCCACTGTACCACCAGAGTCCAGAAGACCTCTATTCAAATCTTAGCTTCACTGTTTACTAGTTCCATGACCCTGAAAAGTCATTTAGCCTCTCTGTGCCTCTGTTTCCTCATCTGTAAGATGAGAGGTGTTGGACTCAATGCACTCTAAAATTCCTTTGCAATCTAAAATCTGTGATCCTGTGAGGATCTAGATTGATCTAGGTATTCAAGTGTCACAGCTTCAGAAGGAAATTAGCTTAGAGCATGAGGGATCCAGACTTGAGGGGAAGTGGGGCAGATGCTCCAAAGTTTTCATGAAGCAAATGAGTGATCTTCATGGATCACTGCAAAGCTTGTACACAGGGTCTCATTTGAGAGTTACAGCAATCCTATGGGATAGACATTATTATTCCCTAGAGCTGGAAATGACCTTAGCATTCATCTATTTTACAGAGGCACTGAGGGTTAGGGAGGGGAGGGGACATACTCATGGTGAAATTAGAACTAAAGGCTTTCTAATTCCAAATTCATGACTCTCTCGTGTCAGCCACACTGCCTTCTTGGCACAAATAGGAATGAAAGCCATTGCTGTACAATACAACTATATGTGTGTGTGTGTGTGTGTGTGTGTGCGTATGTACATGCATATACATATATAATATTTTCTCTATACATGTGTGTATATATTATATTATATTATGTTTATTATATTATATCATATCATATCATATCATATCATATCATATTATATCATATCATATCATATCATATCATATTATATTATATTATATTATATTAATTTCCCCTAGATCAATATAAATGATCTGGTTGCAATCCTTTGGTGTGGTGGAAGGGCAGAGGGGAAGATAAATTGCTGAAATGGAATGTGATTTAGGGGGTGTAGAATATTATATATATATATAACATATATTATATATTGCTTTATTGTACAGCAATGACTGTCATTCCAATTTAAATTATACTCCCTTCCCCACAATTCCAGACAAAATGTCCCATAACATAAAGTAATATTGCATTAAATTGCATTCAATTTCATTATCAAATTGTTATCATCGTCATCATCACTCTATAGCCCAAGCAAACTGGGGATATGAGCTTTAATCCTCCAGACCCAAGTACAGAGTCTTTTGCCAGCATGTATGAGTATAAGAAAACCTGATGTTTTGTATTGTATTGATTCCCTGCTCCTCTTTAAATAGCCACATCGTTTTCTAAATGAAAATATCTTCAAATGTTCTCCCAGATTCCCAACATAGATTGTATCCAATTATTACCTATGTTGTGGTCTACGAGGGCTTTTGTGTTCATGGGCCATGCCCTTGTCCATGACCTTGTTTGTAAGCAAAGAGCTCTGTGTGTGTGCGTGCATGTGTGTGTGTGTGTGTTTCCCTTCAAATGATAAGGTTAAAGAAAGATCTTGAAACCAAAAGCATCTTTCCCCCAAAGATCTGGAAGTCCTTGGAATTCCTCTTTCCCTTCTTTGCTCATTCTTTATAGCCATCTGACATTGGCTGAAATGTTTTTTTCAGCCCCAGTTTCTAACCTCCCTTCATTATTTGATCATCCTCTGAAGTCATAATCTTCACTGCTTTTCAGTGCCTTTATTTCCCCATGGCAACAGAGATTCAAATAAAGAATGGTAGGAACTGTGAGTCATGCAGAAATCTGTTATTCAAGAATAAATATCTGTAATAATGATAAAGGTAAGCTGTCCTCTCTCCCCAGCCAGAGCCAAAGGACTGCCCCAAAGCTAGGGCTAGGGCAGCATCTGCACCCACAAAGAATGGTGAAACTGACGAGTCAAGTAAATTGCTCTTTTGTTCCTTGACATAGCTCCCCACCCTGCCCCCATCCTTGTTATGAAGAAAACAGTTATTTTATAAAGTCACGTTGTTGTTTTGGGACAGACTTAGGCATATACCTTCAAACTGGATGACCAGTGCAGATCCTTCTTCTTACTTGCTAAAGCCAGTATTTCAGATCTACTTTCCAGTGGTCATGAGAGATGCTGGCCCTCTCTACCCAACCATCTGGCTTTACCGATCAAAGTAGGCAGGAAATCATTGTCTCTTTCTCAGCTCATGCGGGAGGTTGAAGAAAGGGGCAATTCTTTACTCCTGCATAGACTTAACTAAGGTTGCTGAACTAACTGAAAGAATGGTTTGATTCCAGAAAGAAATCTTTAATCTTCTGGCTGATGGACCCCAAGACGCCAACCTTTTCCATCTTCTCCGTGTGGCATGTGCATTGATTGCTTCCTAGTCAATGCACCTTCAATTCTGTTCATCTTTGTTTGAGCGGAGAAAGTTAAGTGGGCCTTATGGAACAAACTCAGCTGGAATGAAGTCGGGTCAGCGCACTGGCCTATGTAAATTTGCTTTTCTCAGAACTTCCAATTAAAGGACATGTTCTATCCTTCATCTGTACTGCTCATCATCCTGAACTACCTTCTGTCCCTCATCTGCACTGCTCAAGGAGTTGTAAGATCACAGCTTTAGAGCCCAAACAAGGCTCTTTAACCTCTTTTGTGTCATGGACTCCTTTAGGTAATATGATGAAGCCTATGGAGCCCTTCCCAGAATAATATTTTTAAATGTATAAAACAAAAACCTTGATATTGCCAAGAAATTATATTGAAATATAGTAATGAAATATTTAATTCAAATTCATAGATCACAGGTTAAAAATCCTAACCTAAAGGGTCCTTCATCTAACTGTGCTGTTTTATAGATAAAATAAGCCCAGAAAGCTGAAGTTACTTGCTCAAAGTCATACATGTAGTAAGTGACAGATCAAGGTCTTCAGACTTAAAATCGGGGATTCTTTCTATTAACTTCTTCCTCCTGACCTATTCTCTAGCCATCATGTGCATCCTAAGTCACCTTCTGTCTTTCGCCTCACTGCTCACGGTGGAGTTATCTCTGTTGTTCCCAATGTGTGTCTGTGCGCGTGCGTGCGCGCTTGTGTGTGTGTGTGTGTGTGTGTGTGTGTGTGTGTGTGTGTGTATGGGGGATGAGGGTCTGGAAAATGTCCTAGCTTATGGGGTAGAATGGAGTGGAACTCCATAGAAGATCATTCCAATGTATAGGGATGTAGACTGAGAATTGGTCCCAGAATTATTGTCCCCCATGGACTTAGGATATGTCACTGTGACCCCCAAGTCAGTAACATAGGTAGATTTCTTTTTTTTAAAGAATGTTGCATGATTTTCTGAGAAATGTACAGATGTGAGTGATGTCACCACTGTAATTCAGTGTTTGAAACTAGAGGTCATTGTCATAGGATGACAGATTTAGAACTGGAAGGGAATCTTGGACTTCAACCCCCCTCCAATTTTACAAATAAGGAAACTGAGGCCTAGACAGGTGAAATGATATGTCCAAAGTTACAGGGGCAAGGAGTGACAGAGCTGAGATTTAAATCCATGCCTTTTACTTACAAATCCAATTCTCTTTTCCACTCCTTTGGACCCCGAATATTTTTCTTTTGTTTTATAGAAACAACATATTGCAACAGCAGTATGTCCATAGACATGAGTGCCGCTGTACATATAATGATACAAAATCATCAAAATGATTTTGAAACTGGATTGGTGTCATTTGAAAAAAGCATCTGTGAAAATAACATCAAGGTCTTTTTCTCAAAGTACTAATATGAAAATGTTCAGAAAATAAATCAATGGGTATGACCTCTGTGCCCCTCTAAAAAACTTAATAGAAAAAAAAATCATTGCTTTGCAGCCACATAAGGTGGTCCGAGTGACAGGTTAGTCATCTGGTGAACAAGAGAGATTGAGTCAAGAGTACCTGGCTAATTTAAACACTTCTCTGTGACTTTAGTCAATGTCTAGAATACTGAGCTTGTAAATTACCCAGATAATGGTTTCACCTCTTTATTTGCCTGTATAGTCGGATGCGTCTTCCACTTGTTCATCTGGGGTGGAAGCAGTTTCTTTAAAGAACAGGGATGACATAAAATGCAGCCTTTTTTGGCTTTGCATCCCTAGTGACTACCACACTATTTGGCCCATAATAGGTGCTTAGTAATTACTCAAATGACAGTGGAATTTGACAAAGTCTTCAGCACTTTAAAGTAAGGAGAATGGAGTGGATGGGGGGAACAGGGTGTGATTCTCTCATACCAGTCCAGGATTTTTTGAAAGACTTAATAGTATACCAGAAGATTGAATTTTCCCTTACCAAGAGAACTCCCTGAGCTTTGGTTAGAAACTGTATTGCTTGCTTTACATAAATTCTTCCAAGAATAATCTTCAAAGTATATAGATCGATTGATTGATTGATTGATTGATTGATAGACAGATGTAATCACACATATTGATATATCACACACATATGTAACATGTATGTATATATGTGTGTAAATACAATCTGTAGAGATTGTCAGATTCCATAAGAGTTTGCTTAGGTTAACAAAGAGGCATTTATTGTTTTTGTCAAAGTTGTTGTGTTTTCTGAAAATAAGGTTAAAATCCAGAGATGGTCTATGCTAATGTAAGGACAATAGTAGACCTGACTTACGAAGGATTGGTACCTGTGAATGATAAACTGGAGAGGATGGCAGAAATTCCAAGATTAACACCCTTGGAAAGCTTCTGTGCAAATACTGAAACCTGATTTCTTAGGGCTCAGTCTTTCATCTTTGAGACAGCTTAGCATATCACCAGCCTTCAACTTCCTCAGTTTTGAATATCCTGGTTGGTAAACCATTAAGATATAGATTAGCTAAACTTCAAACAGGTTTATTTCAGATAGCACCTGGAAATCTTCTTGGATTACCCACCTTCAGATATCATTTCCCTGTCTGTGGGGGTTCATTAAGGAAGGATTTAAATATGCTTCTGTGCAAAGGGACAGCAGGGAGAGAATTCTGAAAAGCGATTCACACTCGCTTATGTGATACATGATAAAGTTTTGGATTTCAGAAATGAAATGCCTCTGTATTTGACCTTTCTCTTAATGTGAGATGGACTAGTAAATTGTTAGGGTACTTTTCAGTTGGCATTTTGTATGATGGAAAGAGCAAATGACTTGACTTGCAATTAGGACATCTCTGAGTTCAAGCTTTGGCTCTGTTACTTACTGTCCGTGTGACTCTGGGAAAGCCATAACTTGTCTGAGCCTCAATTTCTTCATATTAAAAATGGAGATTAAATGTAGTTTTGCTTCCTACAACAAAATTGTTGGAATAGTGGAATGATGTAAATCTGAAACTATTATAAAAATATGTTTTAATATTACAAAGATCAGAATGGTTCAAAATAGCTAAAAAAAAAAAAACTACCACTCTACTCCCTGGAAATAGTTCAAATAACAAGGCACATGTTTATAATGAGAGGCAATATGAAAGAATGAATAGAGAGCAAACCTCATATTCAGGAATACCTGAGTTCGAGTCTTACCTACAACAGACAGTGTCTGTGACCCTGGGCCAGTCATTTAACTTATTAGGGAGCCAAGCAACTCTGTAAGATACAGAGTAAGTCACAGAACAAATTTTGGCCTACTTGGTAGGGAGAATATCCTTACTCACTAGTATTTCTCTATACCAGTGAAATCACAGGTATGATCCAAAAATAGATAGATGATAGAAAGAAGGCAAGGAAGGAAGAAAGAAGAGAGGGAGAGAGAGAGAGAGCAAGAAGGAGAGAGATACCGACAGAGGAAGGAAGGACAGAAGGAAGGAAGGAAGGAAGGAAGGAAGGAAGGAAGGAAGGAAGGAAGGAAGGAAGGAAGGAAGGAAGGACGACAAAAAGAAAGGCACAAAGAAAGAAAAAGAATGAAAGAAAGGAAGGAAGGACAAAGAAAGAAAATAGGTATACTATATAATAAGTATATACCACAATACATATATACATATATGTATATTTATACAAATTTATATATAATCATGTTTATATAAATATATATTTACACACATGTGTGTGTATGTGTGTGTGTGTGTGTGTGTGTGTGTGTGTGTGTACAAATCACATTTCTTTTAACAATCTACTTAATTTTCCTCATAGGTGAGTTCAGATATTCAAAGAATAGCACTTCAATGTTCAATGTTGATTTTTATGTTGCCATTTCAGAGTCAGACCTGTAACTATGGTAGGACAGTAAGGGCTTCCTCCAGGGCACTGAATTTAGAGGTTGCTGAAAACACTTGTAGTCTGTCAGTAGTATCAAAATTACCGAGTTTAGCAACTAGTGAGTAAAAGAATTAATTAAAATGGGAAACTACTAATTAGTTCAATATCTGTAAAGAAGATACATTGCCATCTACCTTGCTCCTGCATGTTAAGTACCACTGGGTCTTTCCATTTGACTTGCAGCTGAAATCTACTACATGCTTTATTTCCTCCTGTGAGAATGTGATTCCCTGGAAAGCAGGGACTGTGGCTTTTCTATTTGTCTGACAAGTACTTTGCATATAGTATGCTCTTAATAAATGCTTTTTCATTCATCCATCCATTCAGTCAAATTCTCCAGCTGCCTATTTAATACCCTTCTCATTCATTCATGTGGTAGCCTATACTAGAGTTCTATGCATGTCCGCAATTGTTTGGGGGGGGGGGACAATGATGCTTTCCTTGGTTACAAAAAAAATGCCTAGTCATCACATAGCCCTGTTCAGACCACAATCATCATTCTCAGGTTACCTCTCAGGAGTATTTCATTATATTTTTCAGAAAAGAAAATGGAGAGGTTTAGAATGGCATAATTCATGAATTATACTGCCACATGCTTATCTCATAAGTTATCTGAATAGTTCTCTTTATTTATACATCTTGCTATATATGTTAATTTCAGTTGACTGATTTATACCCCAATCTCTCAAAGCCCCATAGTTTCATGAGCCACTCTGCTCCCTCTGTTGGAAGAAAGCACAGTTCATTCCATAGAAAGGGTTCCCATGAACTGTTGTGAGTGTAAGGAAATCTTACCCCAGATGAGCAACATTGTGTGATGAGCCCTTCCGACAAAAAATACCAAGCCAGTTGCTGGGCCCGTGCTCAAAACCTTTCCAATATGCTAGGACCTGCAGCAATGTCACCTTTAACCAACATAAGTCTTTGAGAACCTAGGATCACCCTTTTCAGCCCAATGGTGCAGACTTTGGTGGAGGAATTTCAGATTTTTTAAAATTATTCACTCATTTGATGGAAGGTATATTTTAGGAATTCTACTGATAGTCATTTTTTGAATTGTTTCTTTTCATCCCTTTGGGACCTGAAAAGAGCTTGTCATAATAATATTAGACCATGCTTGTTTCACTTGAAGAACTTTGCATCATTTATCTTTCTTCCAGATGTGCTGAGGGAGATACTTGAAAATCAAAACACATAGGAGCAAAATATCACATCAAATTACCTGAAGACATTGTTTGCTTACACCTAACTTTGAATCTTTGCATGGAAGAAGGAAAGATGTGCTAAGCTGGATAACCTGAAGTCATGGATTTGGGAGAGGTTGGGTACTTTGGAAAAGTGCAGGGTACCTGAAGTTGGTAAATTCAGATGTAAGTGGTGGGACTGAGATTGATCCACTCTTGTGGTCTTCAGTAAGTCATAGAATCAGAGAGGTAGCTAGCAGTACTGCATTTGAATATGTCCTTAGGCCCTAGCTGTATGACCCTGGGCAAGTCACTTAACCTCTGATTGCCTTAATTTCCTCTACTATAAATTGGGGATAATAATAGCACCTACCCCCCCCCAAGAAGGTATTTGTAAAAGCAGTTAGCATATGGTAGGTGTCATATAAATTTGTGTTCCCTTTCATCCCTCCCTTCCCTCCCCATCATAGATGTAGAGGTGGAAGGACCTCAGAGGTCTACCGCATATGGTAGGTCCTATTATTTTCTTCATTTTACATTTGAGGAAACTGCAAAGCAAGAAAGTTATCTGGCATGGCAAGGGTCATACAGGTAGTAAATATCCATTGGTGGGATTTAAACATAGATCCTCTGACTCCAGAGAAAATAGTGGTTCCACTATGACAAGCTTCTTCCTAAGCCTCAAATTTCCCATATGAAAAATGGTGATATCTTGCAAAGACAGTGCTTCGTAAATCATAAAGCACTTTATGAACAAAGAATCCTGGATTTGGTGCTAGAAGAAACCTTAGGAGCATCTACGTAGCCCTACTATACGCCAATGACTGTTCTATGTGTTTTACACTTGTGGTCTCATATGATTTTCACAACCACCACAGGAGGTAGGTGCTACTATCACCCCCACTTTACAGATGAGGAAACTGAGGCAAATAGAGGTTAAATTACTTTCCTGGAATCATATGGCTAATCTGAGGACAGATTTGAACTCAAATCTTCCTGACTCCAAGTTCAGCATTCTATCCATTGGGCTACCCAGCTGAAGAACCAGTAACAGCTAGTTATCAGAATACCAGCAGAGCTAAGAGTTAGGAAGTTTGTGACCAAAAGACTGACTTCAAGTGGGTTTTGTTTGTCTGCAGCTACTCGGTAAAGTAACTTTGTAATGCCCTATCACTTTCTGGAGTTCACAGGAATGAGATCTTCATTAGTGGAGGGAGTGTAGATAGTGTTAAAATTGTGTCTTTTTGAAAGATTGTAGTAAGAAAGGCTTGTGTATATTTTTTTTTAAATCATTCTATTCCTAGCAGTGTTCATGACAACAATTTATTATTCAACTGCAATATATCATGCCTCTGCTCCTTCGGGTTGATTTATCGTGTATCTATTCTTCACACATCTCTGAAAACAGACACCCAGAACACACATGCTCCAATTTGTCAATGTCAAGTCGCTAATCAAAGAATCCAAGAGATGTGAGAGGTCTTGAGAGCATGTGGTCCATGGCCCCTTCCTGTCAGCAGGAAAATGTCTAAATCACCCCGGTCTATTCCTGGCGATTATCAGGGAAGAAGATGTCATTATCTCCTTCAGTTGCCTAAGTCACCTGTTTTGTTATCTTGACAGTCAAATTTTCTACTTTGTGCCCAGTCAACATCTCTCCTACTTGAAGTTTGGCTTCTCTGTCTCTGTCTCTTTCAAGTTCTCTTTGTTTCTTAAGATTCATGGAAAATAGTGAATCTTCTATCCCTTATTAAATATAGCAACAAATTCTACCTTTAGCCTCGCCTTCCTTTGTCCTCAGATAGATATCTCAATAGTACATTGAGTATAGTATATACATACACATATGTGTATATATATATATATATATATATATATATACATATATATATATATATACACACACATATATATGTATATATATGCACACACATATGTATATACATACACATAATAGTACTTTGCCTGGAAGTTTCAGAAATGAAGATGCTATAACCTCTTTGAGTTGGTGATGTCAAATATTATACTATCTGGACAGTTTGGTTTTTTGTGTGTTTTTGTTTTTGTTTGTTTTTAGCTTTTCACTAAACCAAACTCTAACTTAAGTTCTATTTTTCTTTTTGCATCCTCAACATATACAGAAAACAAATGATCTGCTAATCCTCATTAAACACAGCAATCAATTTTACCTTTAGCCTTCTCTTCTCTGGGTTAAACAACCCCAGATCTTTGCCTCTTACAATGTATCTTCCATGCCTTGAATCATATTTCTAATTCTTCTTTGAATCTTCTTCTATTTCCGTCTCAACTCTGTAAGGTTCAGTAACCAAAACTAAAAAGAATCCCATTATATAAACTGGTGATTCCTACCTCAAAATCCAAAGAAAAGATCACTTCTCAAGATTCATATTTCTTACATGTTTTGAATACATGCCCCATTCATTCTGACCTTTTTGCCAAGAAGAATATATTGGTAAATCATGAACAATGTACATTTAATCATGCCCCCTGTGGTCTTTTTCTTCTTTAATTGTGCATAGCCAGTCATTCACCCTGGATTTGTTTTTGTTTGTTTGTTTGTTTGTTTCTAGATGTGACTTTTCCCCACCTCTACAAAATTTTATCTCTGTTTTTGTAAGAATCTTCTTGGAGCTCACCAATTTTGTTCCTATGCCAGAGAAGATAGAATGTTAGATTTTGAGTCAGAAAGACTTCAGTTTAAACTCTGCCTTAGACGTTTAGTTAGATGGGTGAATCTGGATAAATCACTGAACCTACATGCACATCCTCATTATAAAACTGGAATGATAATAACACCTACCTTAAAAGATGGCTGTATAGGAGCGAGTGAGACAGTGTATATAAAGCATTTTGGAAAACCATAAAACTCTACAGAAATTTTATCACTATTATTGTTCACAATACTCACAATATTATTGTGAAGAAGAAACACTTTTAACACTAAAGTTTACAAAAAGCTTTACAAATATTATCTCACTTGATCTATATAACAACCTGATTAAAGTAGGTTTTATTATTATCCCATTTTTCAGATCAAGAAACTAAGGCAAAGAAATATTAAGTGACTTTTCCAAGGTCACCCTACTAATAAGTGTCTGAAACAGGATTTGAACTGGAGTCTTCGGAATTCTATCTGGAACATGATCAAGTTTCCTCATAAACCAATTCCTATCTGAGTGTTTTAGAAGAACTAAATGGATCAGTCATTCTGGAGGGAACCCCAGATTATGAGGTTCATGAGAGTAACCCAGGAATGAGGCACAGTTTAAACCAACTTTTCTCATTCCCAAACCACAGAATTGCCAATGACTTTAGGAAATTATGAATCATAGAAGACTTGGAATTCTCTGATTCTTCTAATTCACAAATGTCAGTCTGTTTCTTTCAATATCTCTTTTTTTTTTGTGGGGGGGGGCATTATGGTATTTGCAAGTAGAGAGCTGTTGCCAGTCTACTGTACTTTCCTGAGCTGGGAAATTTCCCAAGGGTCCAGGGTGAGGTAATTGAAGTCTGACATCCCTGAAAGAGAGCTGGGGCCCTCAGGGCTATAGACATCTCTGCCAGTGGGCTGCTGTGGAAAGAATATCAGCTTTAATTAAGAAGCTTGTATTTGGAGTCCAAAGACCTGGATAGGAATTTCAGATTTACTACTTAGTACCTACGTGACCTTGGGCAAGTAATTTTCCTGCTTATGGGCCTCACATATGGTTTGGATCAACTCACATCTAAGATCTTGTACAACTGCCATAGTCAAAGATGATTATTTCTATGACCAGCAGTGTACCCTAGTAGCGGCTAGAGATTTGGCCCTAGAATAAGTCATCTCCAACATACACTAGCTATGGGACTGAAAATAACTAGGTAACTCTCTGCGCCTATCAATTTTTAAAAATGGGCCTACCTGCATTGATAAAGAGAGTTCCTCTGTCCAAGAGCTCCCTAGACTAATGAGATCATTTTCCCAGTACCCAGCCTAGCAATTACAAAGAACTTTAGGGTTTGGGCATTACTTTGCATATTTTTCTCACTTGAATTTCAGAATAGCCCTGAAAAGAAGCCAGTAGGTAGAGACAATGATGGAATCCCTATCATTAACCCCACTTAACTAGAGGAAGAGACTGAGGCTAAGAGAATTTAAGTAACTTGACCATTGTCACAGCTAATAAACATGAAAGGTAGGAATTGAACCCAGGTCTTTCTGGAATTCTCCCAACAACACCCCCATACCTATACCATTGCATTTGGTTTTGCTTCATTCCATCATGCTTCCTCTTATGCCTAAGATATAAAATTTACAGACACATACACAATTCTGAATGACCTACAGACCACAACCCTGTTCATAGAGTCTTTTGTTACAGCTGTAAATTGATTCAGTCTTAGAAGATCAAATGTGTGTATATAAGGAACAGATTTTAACATGGTGCAAACACAGAAGGCCCTGAAAGAGGAAGATCACAAAAGAGAGACTGTTTTAACTCTGAGGGTATTCTGTCCTTCGGAATATTCCTGTTAAAAATGCAAAGAGGAGTTATCTTCTTTCAAATATCTGCAAACCTCAATGGAATGTCACATTCTAACTGTCAAGTGGTAATACAAAAATACTGCTTTGCTCGTAGTAGGCCATTTGGAAATGCTTTTGGAAATAAATTTCTCAATTCCGCAGATGCATTTGGCATCAAAGCTTCAGAAAAATTCATACTCATTTATTTTAAATGAGCCCAGTTAAGTCACCTTTTCACGATGTGCATGGATGCCTGTAATAAGTGAGTCTGTTCCTCTTTGGGGAAATATTTTTTGTGAAAAGAAGGACTTAATTTGTGGGAATTTTCAGGGTGGGATCTCAAAAAGCTTGAAATTCATAGAACATTACAGTTGTCTGGGATATTAGAGATCAAAGGTTCATAGTTCCAGGCCTGGAACAGACCTCAAGAAGCCAGATAGTCTGACGCCATAACTTTCTATATAAGGATACTGATGCCCAGGGAGGTTAATGTTTGCCCAAGATCAAACAGATAGTAAGCATTAGTTTGGTTGGGAACTATGTCCCCTAAATCCAGAGATGGAGTTCTTTCCTCTATACCAGATGTCCTCAAACATGTTACTCTCAGGTCCCCTTTACACTTCTTAAAAATTGTTAAGGACCCCCCACAAAAATGCTTTTGTTTATGTAGATTATATCTATAAATATTTATTCTATTAGAAATTACCACTTGTCCTCCCCCAGGGAATTTTGAGAACTGCTAAACTATGTTATAACATTTCTTATCCTCTAGCACTGTGGTTTTTAACCTGAGATCCATGAATGTTAAAAAATATATATTTGATATTTATATTTCAATGTAATTGGTTTATTTTGAAATACTTTGTGTTTTAGCTTAGGTTAAAATAATTTGAAAGTTTGTGAAAAATGAGATTCTGGAATTAGAAATTTATTGTTGGAAGGGGCCCTAGAGATCAAGTCCAGCCCTCCATTTACAGATGAGAAAACTGAGGTAGTTGTTTAAGGTGGGAGATGACCCAGAAGGGTTTCGAACTGCTATCTATTCTCTCACTTCAAACGCAATGTTCTTTCCTAACTTCCTTATTTTTTTTTCAAAATAAGTTTTTATTTTTTCATTGGCAGCTTTAATTTTTATATTACAGTTATTTCTATGGATAGGGGCAGCCAGGTGGCACAGTGGATAGAGTACTAGGCCTGGAGTCAGGAAGACCTAAGTTCAAGTCCAGCCTCAGCCACTTATTAGCTGTGTGACCCGGGGCAAGTCAGTGAACCCTGTTTGCCTCAGTTTCCTCAACTGTAAAATGAGCCGTAGAAGGAAATAGAAAACTACACCAGTATCTCCGACAAGAGAACTCCAAATGGGGTCATGAACGTGACTGAAACAATTGCAACAACGAACATTTCTATAAATATCTCCATCCCTACCTCCAAATTGAACCTTCTCTAGTAACAAAGAAAAATAATTAAGCAAAAACACCCAGTACGGTGGCCACATATGTGTATAGAACATGTAACATTCTTTCCAGTAGTGCCCTGCCTCTTCTCCGAGGGGAAAGAAGAATACTTTGTTACTTGTTTTCTGGGCCTATTATTGGTTGTTTATATACTCAGGGGTGTTTCCATTGTTGGAATTGTGTGCAGCATTCTTTGGGTTCTGATTTTCTTTTTTCCCCATTAAGGTTCTCTTTAATATGAAAGAAAAGGAATAGGATGTTTTAAGCAAATTTCTAGTCCTGAACCTGGTCTAATATAATTATAGCCCAAATAATACGAGTTGCTTTCTCGTTCCATTGGAGAATAATTTCTGGGATCCTCAATCCTGAACCAGTGCAGTTCGTACTTGGTCACTTGAGATTGTTTTACCATCTGCTGAAGGACCTAACAAGACCCCGAGACAAGGGCAGATACAATGTGATAGGAGCTGGTGCCCAAATAGTGGCAGCTTGCTTTTTCAGACACTAACAGAAGCCAGAAGGAGTGACCACCTGGACGGTACATTATGGCAGAAGATGTAACAATTACAGTGGCTGCCATGACCTCCATTTCAAAGACCTAATTTAAACCCAATCACCATTATTTTTGAGGGCTAAAATTGGGATCAGATGTAGACAAGGCACACCCTCAAAGGTTCCCTCACCCTCTATATTAACTGGCAGCTGGCCTGCGTTAAATAAAGACTGCTTTATAAATTTGATGGAATAGCCATACGCTGCCATCAAAGGTGTACCATTACTGGAAGGTAGAGGAGCTATGATGGAGGACCAGTCAAAAGTTCACTTATCGTTTAGGAGAGCCAAGAAAATAAGCACATGCCTAAGACTAAAGTAATGAGGCAAGAAAATTAGGATGACAAAGAAAAAGCTGTCAGTGTTGGACTATCTTTTCCTTTTTAAAAAATTGAGAACTAAAAATTCTTATTTTCTTGGAAATCAGTATTTGTCTGGGTCTTTGAGTATACTTACTGTAAGTGGAGACTCCTTCGACTTGGGAAGAGCAGCATGTAATGTAAAGATCTCAAACAGCTTCTTTGGCTCCCCATTGCCTTAAGGATAAAAGCTCCTTTGTGGGAGCCGCAAAGCTCTTCACAATTTGGCTCCAGACTCCCAGTCTCATAAACTGCTGCCCTCCATGTCATCTGGTGTACTTTTGCTCTTTCATTCATGTCCTCATTTCCTTCATCTCTGGGCATTTAAGTAGATTCTCTCCCCTGCCAAGAATAAGCTTAACAGACAGTGAATTAATTAACGGACTCAGTCAAAAAATTAGGCCAGTATAGGTCTAAATACTGGTTCCAACGCTCACTGGCAATGTGACCTAACTTCTCAAGTGGTAGATGTTTCCTTGCGTAGGCCTCAGTTTCCCCATTTATAAATGGGTATGATTATATTTAAACTACTAAGTTCACGTGTCATAGAAATGTTTTATTTCATCTCTTAGTCAAGTCTGGAGAAGAATGGGGAAAGGAGGAGATGAGATGTATCCTCAATAGCCCAAGAACGATATTCAGGAAAGATGAGGTCCTAGTCATAGGATCAGAGACTTAGATATGTAAAGGACCTGAGAAGCCCTCCATCTTAAAAATGAGAAAACTGAGGCACAGAGAGCTTCACTGACTTAAACCAGGTAACACAGCTGATAGCTGTCTGAGACAGGTTTTGAACCTAGTCTTTCTGACTCCAAGTCCATTGATCTATATCACCACTAGCAAAGTCTGGCCAGGGTAAGTCACTTCTACTTTCAGTTTCCTCCCCTTTCAAGTGAAAAGTCAGCATAGTATAATCAGAAGGGCACTAATAATAATAACAATAATAATATCTAACATAATAATATCATATAATGAAAATATTACACAATAATAATAATAATGCTTACTAAGTACCACACGTTGTACTAAGTGCTTTACAATTATTATCCCATTGGATCCTCGCAACAACTCTAGAAGATAGGTATTATGATGCTTATTTTACTGAGGAGGAAACTGAGGCAAACAGGGTTAAGTGACTTTCCAGGGTCATATAGCTAGTAAGTATCTGATGTCAGATTTGAACTCAGGCTCCAGGCTCAGAGCTCTATGTACTTTGCCGCCTAGTTTCAAGTGTGGTCAAGAATCTTGAATTCAAATTCTAGTTCTAACACTTACTAGCAAGGGAAAATTGGACAAATTATGTGCCTCTGTCTAGGCCTCAGTTTCCTCATTCATATAATAAATGCATTGGACCAGATGATCTCTGAGACACCTTCCAGCTCTAGGTTCATGACCTTACAATAGCTTAGGGTTTTACAATTTTCCCCAGTTTATGCATTTCCACTATTTGGAGCATTTCCTGCTAAATTTAGTAAAAATGCAAAAGAAGGATTTTACTATGATAGACCAAGTGTCCAGCACATATGTCCTTCCCAAGGAATAATTGGGTGCTTTGGCAGTAATATTTTGAGATATGGGTTTCCAGAGACTCCTCTACCAAAGATCCCATAATATTCTGATTTCATAACCATGCACATAAAATTCATTTCTAAAGTACATGTTTCAAATTATTTCCCCACTCCAAAATGAGCCAATTCACCATATGCTCTCTTGTCTGAAACTTTAGAGAACCATGTTTATATGAGGGTGATGAACCACTGGCTATTGCAAAAATGGGGAAGAAATGAATTTTGAACTAAGAAAATGCTGTATCTGTGGTATAAGGGTAGGTGTCTGTGATACTTGTCACCTTTGGTATACCTCAGAACAGTGATGGACAGCACTAAACTTCAGAATTATCAAATGGAATTTTAAGGAATATGAATGAGCCTCACAGAGAGAATATAGGTGGCATCTTGCACTTCACATCATGGGAAGATTTGACAGTTTCTCAGATGCAATCTAACCTGCTTACCTCCTCTTGCTCAATTCTGGGTGCATCTCAATGCCCATTTACAGTGTATTCACAGTATTCATTCAGTGATGGACAAACCCACTGACTGGCCATCAAACTGCATTCTATAATTTGAGCAATAGTCATTCATCCATTTGGTTTTTCCTATGTAGATTGTTGAGATAATGTCTTCTGAGAATGCATAGATTGGGAGGCAGTATCATACAACAGAAAAGGCATTGGGTCTAGAGTCAGAGGGTCCGAGTTCAAATCCTGCCTCTGCCCTTTACTACCTTTGTACCCTTGGGCAAATCATTTCTCCTTCGATGGGCTGTGAGGTTCCTTCAGGCCTTTACATCCATGGCACTATAATTCTCTGGCCCGGGACAAAGAACTTAACCTCCTGGGCCTCAGTTTCTTCACTTGTAAAATTATAGAATTGGCCTAGATTGTCTCTTCTAGCTCTGCTTCCGTGATCCTATCATCTCACTGAGGAGTACCTGTTACATTTGAAAACTCAACGTAGTCAGCACAGAGTTGTTCCCCAAGCAGAGATCTCTCCTGGCTCAAAATGTGTAATCTTATGATCTTCAGTGCCTGGAAATGCTCAACATCCATCTGAATGGAAATCATGGAATGTCACAATCCCTAAAGAATCAACACCATGGGAGACCCTGTGAGCAAAAGAGGTAAACATTCTCTCGATTCTACCACCATTGTGCAGATGCCTCCTTACTCTCCTCCTCCTACGGGCCTCTTGTTCCATTGATGAGTTCTTCCCAGAACCTCCATTTTAGGGAAGGGCCTAAAGCAGTCATTGCAGGTCCTCTGGATTTGACCATAATGCTTCCACTACCTTCCATCTTGTCTCCTCTGCTTTCCAGCTCCACTTTAATGAATGGTCTTTCCCCATTTCAATGTAAGCTCCTCAAGGGCATCTCTAGCCCTTAGCACAATGCCTAGCACAGCTTAATAAACGCTTATTGATTGATTATGATATATTACCAGCCACAGCCAATAAGAGTTATTAAAAAAAATAGTAGTTGGGCCCTTCACATTTTAAAAGTAAAGGGCAATAGATGGAGAGCTTGATGCTATAATGATACTCATGGAATAAAGATCAGGAAGACCTCCAGAGCCTTGGGCAAACTCTTTATGGAGGATGTTTGGGAAAGAATAGTCAAGAATCACACAGGATGAGAAAGCATGGATAGTCATGAATGTTCCATTGAAGGGGGCACTCTAACCGGTGAGACTACTCCATTAAAGTGTTAGAATATTTAAGGAGAAGGAATGGTGATGGCCATTAGCAATGGACATGGTGGCTATATTACTGCTGCCTCTAGATATAATTGGCTTAACAGTGGAGGGAAAAAAAAAAAACTGATTCAAGGAAACATTTGATTTGCCATGGGGAAGGATGCCACTGTGTGGGTAACTTGGAGCCTCCCATTCCATAGGCTTTTGCTTCCACTGCCAATGTGATGACCACCTAGAAAGAGCAAGACAAAGATGGACACAGCAATCAGGGCTGACATTTAGGTGACATGGTAGATAGACAGAACATTGCCCTCGGGTTCAGGAGCCCCTGAGTTTAGATCCAGCCTCAGACATTTGTCATTTGTATGACCCTAAGCAAATCATGGGAATTCTCACAAACGGTTTTCTCATCTGTAAAATTATAGTAATAGTATCCACCTCACAGGGTTGGCCTGAGGATCAAATGAGATAATATATGTAAAACTCTTTAAAATTCTATTAAAATGTATACTAGCATTTTTTTTTTGTACCTGGGTTTCTGTCTACTAACGTGTCTCAGGAACTGAAAGTCTGTAGTCAGATTATATCCAAGACTTCATAGTTGCTAGCTAAAATCACACACCCAATCTTTTTTTTTTTTTGCTTTTTTGAATTGTACAGATTGGTTATTTTATCAGATAAGCAATTGCTTCGCAATTTATAGTCTTAGAAAGTCACTGTAGGTCAGTGAGATGATAATCAGACATGAAAATCAGATATGATTTTCCTAGAGTCATTATAAGCAGGATGGGTCGCAAGCAGGACTTGAACCCTGGTCTTCCTGACAGAGGCCGTCTTTCTGTCCCATATTCCCTCATTGCTCCTCAGTACCCTGAGGCACATCAGATGGCCTCAGACAGGAATATGATGGGAATTCAGCTTCAAAGGAAACTTTGATGGAGAAATATCAGTCACGTACCATCTGTTACCTTCACAAGAGCAATGAGGTAAAAGTGCAGCAGGAGGAATTCAGATTAGACAAACAAAATAATCCTGGAATGAGTTTGCAAGATTGCATTCCTCCAGCCCTCCTCCCTAGAGGGATATTAGAGAGTAATAGAAAAAAATACCAGCCATGCTTTGAACACAGTGCTTTTTGTGCTTAACTCAGGCTGGATAATTTATTCCAGGGGTTCTTTCTTTGTTTAATCCACCTCCTCCCTGTGTTGAGCGCCCCTTTTGTTCTTCCGTCTGTCCAAATGGAGAACAGCTGCTCACTGTCTCTCAAATAATAGACTTCCATCCATCTTACTATGGTGCTGCCCCTTGGAGTCCCCAGTGTGGAGCCTCCTTGAAGTTAAAATCTCCTCAGACCACAGCATTTTTCTGAGACTCTCTTGGACGCGGTCCAAGACTGACCACCCATCAACTGAACACAGCCCGCGTAACCAATAGCAAAGTTCTCATTTTGATTACTCAGGATTATGTTGAATATGTCATCTGATCTCTCTGGCTGGCCTTTCCTCCTAGGCCTGTTTGTCATTGGTTTTCCCATAATCCTCCTCAAGCATTCTTATGTTTGGGGTTCCAGTGAGTGGCAATCCATTGTGGTAGCAATAGAGATAGAGTGGCATAGCCAAGAGATCACTAGGCCTGCCATCAGAGGACCTGAGTTCAAATCTTTACTCTGTCAGTTAATACCTAAAAGATGAGGATTGGATGAAATGACCTTTAACCTCTCTTCCATCTAGCAATCTATGATTCTATGACTTTTCTAGGCTTCTGTTTCCTCATCTGAAAAAGAAAATTAATGAATTAGACTATTTGACCTCCTTAGTAGGGTAGCACCCTGGGAAGGAACCTGAGGTCCCGTGGAAGACAAGGTCAGCAACGCCAGGAAGAGTAGCACTTGACCTAGAAAGAAGTGGCCCTTTCTCCTCACTTCAGGTCAACAGAATCAAATTCTAAATTGTTCAATAGCCTCATTGCGTGTCCTTGTGGGTCTTTCTTTCACTTTGTATTTGGTGACGGCCTTCCGTCTACAGCAAGTATATAAGAAGCTCTAAAACTTTCTGTGCCGAAGACAAATGGCATAAGAAGCGCACGGGATGAGTGACAGGAACCAAGTCCTCTCCATTGTGTTTGTGTGACGGGAACCTTGGGATCCCACTGCCTTTCAGGAGGGGAAAATGGAGGGGGAGCAGAGGTCCTCCCTCGGGTTAGGGCTGGGACGGAGAATGACCATTCAGTAGCTTCTTATGGTGGCTAAGGATGCCTCCAAACCAAGCATTCAACCTGAAAGTGGTATCTGTGCATCTCTGATGTTAGTGCCACGTGGCATTCCTCTATCTGCTCCACCCTAGTCGTGACTCTGGGTTCACTGGCACCGTTCGTGTCTTTTTCCCTGCACTTCCGTTTTCGCACGCTTGGTTTGAAGCCTGACTCCACTTTCCTAGTCCTTGAGTTATGGCCATGTCTCTTATTATACATCTGAAATATTTAGACAGCAATTAGCACTACAATACAGCATATTAATTACTGGTTCTCTCCTTTTAAAGCAATCCACCGGCAGTCTCTAAAGAGGCCCACGAGTAGCTCTGCTGCAGCATACACATTTGTGTGTTTTTACAGATAAGTCCATTCTATAGAGTCATTCATGTAGAATACATGGGAAGCAAAAATAGGATTTATTAGTGCAGAGCCCCTCAGGGTTGTACACAACCCAGGAAAATCCAATTAGAACTACAGGGAGTTTGTTCCCTCTCTTAATCGGCACTACGGCTCTGCAGATTAATATTATCACCCACTATTTAAACTTTATTACTCCATTTTTCTGTCTGTAGTCCTTTGCTTTGCCAACCCACCTTGGAAAGATGGCCAGCAGAGTCATATAACAGTCTTTATGGCCTTGGCTTCACTGCTGCTCGTTGGAGTGAAGGATCAGTCTCTTCTGGAAATGATGAGGTGAGGACGCAGGCGACACTCAGATTTGTTTTATAAGCCGGAGTGGAGGGCTGTTTGCCCTGAATGCTAATCATGGAGACCATCAGAGCACTTTGCCAGCTCCTGGTGACTGACAGCAGAATTTACAAGACTAATTTTCCTAGAGAATGATGCTTGTAAAACCAGAGACAGCCTGAGCAAGCTATGAAAGCAAAGGACTAGGTATCAGAGGTGGTCCTGGGTTTCAGTGTGCACTGGGGCACATATTGACTAGATGGCCTTAGGTCAATCACTTGACTTCTCTGTCCTTCATGTCAGGCTATATAACTGTCTGAAAGCTAGACCTCTCAGAAGAACAAATATTGTTCTCAGAGAGAAGCCAGGCTTTTGTTGCGAAGGGACCTTCAGATTTGTTTTTCACCCCAAAACACCATCAGATATTTGGGTGTAGCTATCCATGATTATTCTATTAGCTTAAATTATGGCTCTTTTCATTGATGGGCTGTTAAATATATGTATCAAAGACTGATGCAGTCTGCTTGATTTCATGGTACATTAACTTAGCCAGAATGCATTTATTATATTTAAAACCTGTTAGGTAGGTAGCTGCAGTCAAAAACAAGATTGTATAATTTAGTTCCCCTCTACCTTATATTAAAAAGTGTTTTGAATACAAAAGATCACTAGGGGTCAAAGCACACTCTTTCCCTCTATATGGTAACTCTGTGGGCACCAGGGACTCTAATCAGAGCTTCAGAAAATGGATGAATAGGACTCCTTGGAACAAAATCAATGTGTGTGTTCCTTCATGCAGTCAACAGATGTAAGAAGTGGCTTGTGAGACAAACCCCATCTTATTTCCCAACATACATTTTCCTCACCCACTTGAGCATTTCGAGAATAAAAGCTACTATGTTGGGTACGTATGGGGCTTTTATGAGTTGGCCCCTAGTCAGCCCAGTAAATGTACTTGGCCACATCAGGTTATCTGATTCTACTATAGGTGAGCTGGCAGTCATATTATATTCTTCTCTGAGGCAACTAGTGGCACAGTGCTGGGCCTGGAGTCAGGAAGACACCTACTAGCTGTACGACCCTAGGCAAGTCACTTAACTGCTATCTTCCTCTTTCTCTCTCTGTCTCTCTCTTTTTCTCATCTACATACATACACAAACGTGTGCATGTGTGTGTGTGTCTTCATCTATAAAATGGCCATAAAAATAGCACCTACCTCCCAAGGTTATTGTTAGGATCAAGTGAGACAGTATATTTAAAGTGCTCGCAAACTTTAAAGCACAATGTAAATGTTGGCCATTATTACAATTTTATTTGAAATTACTTCTGTGGAGAGTCATTTCTTTCCCATGCCAAAAAGTAGTTCTTAACTTTTTAAATTTCTTTGCCTATACTGGGAAATAAGAAATACAGGAGATGGGGTATAGAAGTCTATCCTGCCTTACAGGAAAATAGAAGGGGAAGGGGATAAGAGAACAGGGGAGAGATAGAAGAGAGGACAGACTAGAGGAAGGTATATTCAGAATGCATGCCATCTTGGGGTGGAGGGAGGGGTGAGATGGGGCGAAAATGTGGAACTCAACTTGTGGAAGTGAATGTTGAAAACTAAAAATAAATAAATTTATATTTTAAAAAAAAGAAAAATAAGAAAAATAAATAAATAAATTTCTTTGCCTAATTCTCCACTCATAAAGAAAACCATTTCTGCACCATGCCTAGAATTTCTGATCTTGAAGACTCCAACCAGTCTTATTTTCCTTGTCCAAATCCCGGCTGAATTCCCTCCTCCTCTGTGAAGGATTCCTGGAGTAATCAGGCAACTGAAAACAACTAACATGGGTCCTGACCACTCTGTCTGGTAGTGGATTTCTCTCATCTTCTCTCTAAGCTTTTTTTTTTTAAGGCAATCAAGGTTAAGTGACTTGCTGACAGTCACTCAGCTAGTAAGTATGTGAGGCCAAATTTGAACTCAGGCCTTCCTGACTCCAGGGCTTACACTGTGTGCACTATAGCGCCACCTAGCTACCTTAGCTAGTTAGTTGCCCATGTTTACTTCATCAATCCCTTCAAGTCCTAATCTGTCTCCTTGAGACAGGAAAGACACACTGCTGTTTCACAACTGCTTGCCTTTACATGGGCTCTCATTGATTATGCTCCCTATTGACTGTAATCTGTAAACTAGTGATAGCTGGCATAGGTACAACACTAAAGAGATCAATGAGTATGGTCTATACGTTATCTCACTTTGGTGCTCAAAGCAACTCTGAGAGGTAGATTTTATACTGTTTTAACCATTTGACAGAAGAGGAAACTAAGGCATAAAGAAAGATGTGATTGTCTGAAAAATGTCTGAGGGTTTTAGTGGACTACAAGATCAAGATGAATTTAAAGTACATCATGGCAACACCCAAGCTGAAATGAACTTGGGGTGCTTTAAGAAGCCTTGCACATAAAGGAGGCGACAGTCTCGTTCTACTCTGCTCTGGCCAGACAGCATCTAGAGTACTGTGTTTATTCTCCCTGCTTCCTTCTAGCAACACTGGGATCCATGTGCCCAACTGACAGAAAGGCAGGTCTGCAAGGATAAACTTCCTAACAATGATAGCCAGTCAATTAGGCAATGAACCTTATGAAGTACCTACTACGTGATAGGGCAGCTAGGTGGCACAGTGGATGGAGCACTGGGCTTGGAATCAGGAAGACTCATCTTCTGGCCTCAGACACTTACTAGCTTTATGATCCAGGGCAAGTCTGTTTGCCTCAGTTTACTCATCTGTAAAATGGACTAGAGAAGGCAACGGCAAATCGCTGTTTTATCTTTGCCAAGAAAACCCGAAACAGAATCATGAAGAGTCAGACATGATTGAAAAATGGCTGAACAACAGCAAAATGTAATTAGCACCATGCCAAATGCTGAGAACACAAAGAAAGGTACAAGACGGTCCCTACCCTCAGGGAGCTGACAGTCTAATGGTGGAGGCAACATGCAGATACCTACAAATAAGCTGTAACAGGACACGTTGGGGAGCTCTCCAAAAATGGGAAGAGATCTTGGGATGTTGTAGATCATTCCTCATTGGAGGTTTCTAGCAAAGCCTGGATGACCATTTGTTGAGTGTGATGGAGAAGGGCTTCTTGTTCAGGTATGATTTGGACCCCATGGCCACTGTGGCCCCTCCCTCCTCTGAGATTCCGTGAATATGGCCGTGCTTAAGTAGCTGGTGTCAGAGGGGAGATTTGAACCCAGCTCTCTGCTGCCTACAGGTCCAGCACTCTTTACAGCACACCTTGCTGCATGAAGTTATAAGCAATGAGGTGCCTGCAAAATGTATGTGTCTGTGGGTGTTTTTAAGATTGGTCACTTCTTTTATAAACTGATACCTTCAAAATATTATTGGTATTTATTTTGGTTTTCATTATCATCATTAAACAGAGCTTCCCGAGTCCACAAAGAGGTCTCTCAAAGTTTACCTCCATTTTCCCTCCAGCTCTTTCCCACCTTCCATAGAAGAGCAGTTGTCTCTGTTTCCCCCCATCCAGCTACAAAGGAATGGTGCGCCCCCTCCAAAGTGAATGGGAGAATCAGGCCATCTCATTATCATTGAACCATGATGTCCATAATGTGAAAAGCAGAGCATACAAACCAGAATAACAACAGCAACTATGGCTGCTATTCACTCCATTTTATATAGGAGGAAAACAGAGGCTCTGAGAGATTAATGTGTCCATGGCCACCCATCAGGTAAACATCAGAGGCAAGATTTTGCAGAACTACAGAATCATCTATTAGGAGCAGGCAGGCACCTAAATCTAATCCAGCTGTCTCATTTTGTAGATGAGCCAATGGAGGCTTGGGGAGGTTAAGTCAATGCTTGCGTTGATATTTCACTATTCAACTCGCTCTATAAAATGACTTCTAATAAATGGGAAAATATTACCATGGTAGGAGATGCTTCATCCACTCTACACCCTGCCTTCCCCTCTCAATAACCACACAGCACTTTCCAAACCAGATGTGAGTGGTAGCAGCAGGTAGAAACTCCTTCTGTAAGAACTCTCTGGTTTATTATGTGTCTTATTTTGTTAGGCAATGGGGTGCTTGGCGTGTTCAGGGAGGACTAGCTACATATAAGGCTTCTTGAGCCCTTTGCAGGGCTGCTCATATACCTCTCTCTCACCCATCTCTCACCTATGGCTCCAAGAAGCTATAGCATATATAGTGGCCCCACCCTGGTAAACTATCTCAGCAAACCTCAGCAAATGGCTAAACCAGTTTAAGAGTAACCGAAAGGCCTCAGATCCATTGGTGAGAAAGGTGGATGAGAACAATTTGTTCCAATGGCCACGAAAGCAGCTGAAGCAGGCGCTGTGGAGCCTGGTCAGCCATCAAACGCACCAAGGTCGTCCACTGCATCACAGGCCATCACCAGTCATCTTGACTTTTGTCCTGCCACTGGGAAGAGAGAGTGAGGCTGAGGACTTTGCCTCGCTTCAATCTAGTTCAGGGAGAAGTTGAGACACCAGCTCCCTGAACACCCATTGCCTAATAAAATAAGACACATAATAATTTTGCCAAGCTTAAAGCACTATATAAATAGGAATTATTATTACTGTTCTACGTTCTCAGGACAGCCTGCCTATTGGCAGGACAGGCAGTCCAGATGGCCGGAGCTTGAATCTTTGCTTAGTGCCTCCTTCCACATCTGGTACAACACATCCAGCTTGGGTCTAATTCTGGGAAATTCTCCCAGGAAATGTGCTAGTCTGATGCCTTCCCTCAAGGATGCCATGCTTCCAAACCCTGAACTGCCCATGAATCACTTGCTTCCCGTCACTACGGAGACAGAGGCCCCTGAAGTTCTTCCTGTTTCTTGTTTGGATTTTTACTGAAGTAAATTCCTACCCCCTGAGCCAGGGATTCACATTGTCCGTTAACTAAATGACAGGCCACATGGGATCCAAACAATAAGAGTTCAAAGTCATAATCAATGGTCATAATTTGGTCCATAAGAAGTAAATCCCTTGGATTCATATCCATTTCATCAGCAGGTGTGTTTGTTTGTTTTTAATTTAGAAGTAAACCTCCCATCCACTAGATATTTAATCAAGCAACTTTTTTTAGATAAAAGGCACAACCCTAACATAGAAAAGCAAAACTGAGACACTTGTTGCCCTCATGATGCTTACACTCTACTTAGGAATCATAGGCCACCCAGAAGAAAATAACAAATGAATTAAAAAACAAAACAAACCCTAAATGTCATTATACCAGGAACTAAGATAAGAAGAATGTCCAGCACTTCTTAAGGACAACAAAGCATTGATCAAGAGAAACCACTAATCACCAAAAGGGGAAAAACAACAACAACAAAATATAAATAAACAAACAAGCAAAAAAAAAATAAACAAACCTGTGCTTCAAATAGCAAAGCTACCTTGGGTAACTTCAACAATTTCCACAACAAACAAAATTGTGTAAACAGTGAGGAGAAAAATCTTAAATTAGAAAAGAAAGGGAATTTTAAAAGGTACAGGATTAATCTGTATTCACTGAGGTTGCCTTGAAGTAAGGATTCTAAGCAGTCCAACAGGGCACACAAAATATGTATATTTATTTAGTTGTGGCTTTGTCCTGTATTTAAGCCCTACCTCCTTTTAGGCAAGATGTGAAACAACTCAAGAAGGATGTAAAATAATCCCACAAGTTAAGAGACATGGAGCTCTTAGAGACCCCATTGCAGATCTTCAGCAAATACTTGTCAGGTAAATGATTAGTTTTGATCAAAAAGGGACTTGGGTTTCAGAGGAAAGTCACAACGATCAGCTGAAACCTTGTAAAACAGCTCTAGTCCATTCATCAAATATTTAGTGCCTTCAATGTGGGAACCATTGTATCAGACACTACGGGGGTGAGGCTAAAGAGAATAGGAGCATGTAGTACAGCAAAGGGAGAATAGAAGGGTAATTTATTGGACAGAAAATAGTGGACATCTGCTCTTTTAGAGCTGGAACAAAGGGAAAGGGACACATTGCTTCCTGCCATGTTTGTATTGGATGAGATGTGAATTGGAAAGTCTCCTTAGCACTTGGGATATAGAGCAGGAAAGCATCTATCTTATTGATTCTCTACTTTATAGATGAGGAAACTATGGCTCAGAGGTTAAATGATTTGTCCAAGGGCACACAAGTAGTGATTGGCACAGTTGGAAATTGGGCCCACATCTTTTGACTCTACAGTGATCTTACTCCATAGCTGGTCAGCTGGATTCTTTATTCCTTTTTTAGAATTCTAATAGATTCTCATCTACCTTTAGTTGTTTATGAGGTGATTGATAGATAATTTCTAAAATGGGTCATGTTCTACACTGAGATTTTTACCCTCATCTTGACTTTTACTCAAGGACTGTGATCTCCCTCCAGAAGTGACTAGGAATGGAAAGACAAGGCCATCTACTATGAACTTTTCTAACTCGGGCAGAAAATTGTCATCCTTAGAGCCATCTGAGACCCCTTGATAGACTCACAGCCCCAGCTACATCATGGAGCCTTCCATTTTTTAGGAGGTAGAGCTGAGTCTCCCTATCTCTCCTAGACTGGAAGTTCAGGGGCCACTCATGGGCCCAATCCTCCTGCTGATTAACACAAGACAATTGACTTGCTCCATTTCCCTCGTCCCTCTTTAGCCAGGCTAGCGCCTTTCTCCCCTTACACCATGATTCCAGGGGTTCACCATATTGCTTCTAGATTTATTATGAACACTGGATCAGCATAACCCACTGCTACTCAAAATTTTGTCCTCTCTAGTAGATCCTTTGTATGCGAGACTGGAAAATAGAAGAGAAAGAAGTCTAGTCAGCTGAGTCACTTTTGTAGAAAGACTTGCAGAAATCACCAGACTTCTGCTTATGTCAATGGCAGTGATGGTCAACAGGTCAATAGTCTTTTGCTCCCTGGTGTTCCTCCATATTCCTTTACTATCAAAGAGCTCTCCTGGGGTTTCCAAGGACCCATTAGAGGGTTAAGTTCTACCATCCCCACTAGCCCCTGTTCCTTGGAGAGAGGAAGTTGGAAAGAGTGGATATCAATTTACCCACTAGGTATTCTTGACCTGTTGGTATCATCTTTAATCTGAGGTCTCTTTAGCTAACTAGTTTTGTAGCTGAGCTTGAAAAAGTACCCCCAAATGACCTAATGTGAGACAGAAAAGTTCTAATTTCCAGTTGACTGGTGAGAGGTAACCAGGTAATGCAATAATTAGAGCTCTGAGCCTGGAGTCAGGGAGATCTGAGTTCAAATCCAGCCTCAGACTAACATTGGCCATGTGACCCTAAGCAAGTCACCTCTATCTGCCTCAGTTCCCTCATCTGTAAAATGAGGATAATAATAGCACCTACCTCCTAGGGTTGCTATAAGCATCAAATGAGATAATATTTGTTAAAAAAAAAAAAAACCTTTGTAAATCTTACAGTGCTCTCTAAATGTTCACTATTACCCAAGGTAGTCATATCTTTGGGGCTCTCATCACTCAGGGCAATTATGTCTACTTACAGGCACCTAACAGTCTCATAACTCTGCAATCCATCTTTCAAAGCAGTTACTATAGTTATCTTTCGAAAGTGCAATCAGTCCATAAATATTTATTAAGTGCCTAAGTGCTCTTAGATACAGTGCCTAAGACAAGATACAGCCCCTGTCCTCAAGGAGCTCACAATCTAATGAAGAAAGACAACACCAAAGAAGAATCTGAGAAAGGGAAGGGAGGGGAGAAGGGGGCTAGGGGCCCAGAGGTACCAAGAAGGTATGAGTTTCAGGGATGATGCAATCTTACACAAAGATGAGATCCCAGACAACATGATGTCTGGAATCCAAATGGGTAATGATGTACAGATCTAACAATGTCACTACTCTCAACCTTGTTTCATTTTATTATCCCTCCCACCATGGAAGTGTATTAAAGGTCCTTTTTAAAAAAATTTCCTATAGAAATATTAAGAAATGAATTTTTGTCTATCCTAAAATCCATTTCCAGGCTTATCCTCTTAGGAAGGCTGGATGAGTCAAGCATATAGGGACTTTCTAAAGAAAACCATATTGAGGGTGAAAAACCAAACTGGGGGAAAAGTACCTCAGAATGGTTTCTCCCATTCCCTCTAGTAATTGGCCTCTGACCCACCTAAAGAGAAATGCTTTTCTTCTATTCAGAAAGAATTGTAGATAATTTTTGCAGAGAAAACTCCCTTCCCACCCTTGAGAGAAGCTGTCCAGGGAGAAAACTTCTAGATGAGGATTAAAAGTCTTTTGTTTTGGAATGTTAATTCAAAACTATATTTTAACTATGTTGCTTACCCAGATTATCTTGGGGTAGAGAGATATCTGAAGTTATGGGGGGGAATATGAGAGTATGAATGTTTGAAATGCTTAGATTTATATGAATGTCCTGGCAGAGTTAGTGATGGAGTTATGGGACCTGGACCCCTAAAAAGACAAGACCATGTATCTAGAAACAAACCAGTCCCTGAATTTTCCCATACATTGCAGCAACCCAGATCACTGATGCCTCAGCCCAAAGAGACTGGTCCACCTAGATCACCTAATTAGCTACTTACCACTCCTTAATCCCACCCAGATCACCTAATTAGCTACTCACCACTCCTTAATCCCATCTAGATCACCTAATTAGATTACTTGATGTTCCTTTCACTGTTGTACCTGGTCCACCCCCAGACTGCTTTCCACTCCCCTAATCCTACCTAGATCCTTTCAAGACTATCCCTTTTGTATGTAGGCATCAGTCTCACCCCCATTAAGTTGCAGGTTCCCTAAGAATCATCTCCCACCTCATTGGCTTACAACAGACCTTGTCACTTGACTGGAAGAAAGTTTGAGTTCTTGAATTTATTCCAGGTGGACGCCACCCTGGACTCTGACATTTCAGCTTTCCCAGCACCAAAAACGTATCTTCATCATAGTCCTCTTTATTTCTCATACTTTTCATATTTTATTTGACCATAAACTTCTATGACTTTGTGCATGAAATCTCCCATGATACAATCTACTCCCCACTTCCATCTCCTTCACAGGATCCCTAACTTAAGTCAAAGCATAGCTGAACCACCATAGCCCAAATGAGTCTTTTCTGGGTCTCCAGAAAATTACCAGCATGCTTTCCTCCCTTGAAATTACTTTCTATGCATTGATTTATCTGTGTGCTTATTGTTTTCTCCCTGTAAAAAAAAAATAATGTCCTTGAGATCAGAGCCTTTTTCCTTTTTGCCTTTTGTGACCTCAACAATTTGCGTGGAACTTTGAACAAAATGGGCATTTAATAAACACTAGTTGAATACAGTTGAATTGGAATGGGAACAGTGGTTTAAGGTAAGAATGAGATTTGTCCTGGTTATTTCTTCATTTCCTAGGCATTTGCTTTTCTGTCAATACCAGTGAAGTCTAAATTTGAAAAATAACAAAGTTAAAGAGAAATGTTTTTTCCCCTTTAAAACAAATCTTAGGATGAAATGGATTATAGGAACACCGAGTTCTTGTTTCATTAAAGGTCGACTAGATTGGACCACACATTTCCATATAATTTTCTCCTCCCACTCAGTACTTTGTGTTCTGAAAAGAAACAAAAGCTGAGGTTCAGCCCAACTCAGGAGAGTTAATTATCTCTGGGATCATCCAAAACTTCCCTAAATGATCATTACATAACTGATGACTGGGATACTCTTATCTAGCACTGAAATTCTTCAAGACTACAGCTAGGAAATAGTCTAGGATTGAGAGAGAAATGTTTGATTTCTAATGGAAGTCACAAACTGGGCCTTGGAAGAGTTGGCCATTAGTTTTTCCTGATCGCCATCTATCTTTCAGATAGTAGGAGATCCGGGACTTCCTGCATCCTGAAAACTATAGAGGTCATGGCTAAAGGAGAAATTATTGCAGGGATATTTTTGGCCATTCAGAGAATTTGCCTAGGGATGTCTGGAGCTATGGTCTGAAGATAGCTAGCCCCAAAGTGCTGGAGTATTGGTTTGCTATTAGGAACAATATCTAAGACGTATCAGTGGCCAAGGGGCAATATGGGGGAGTAGATAGAGAGCCAGCCTTTGAGACAAGAAGACTTCATTTCCTGTTTCAGGTTTGACTAGTTGGGAGACCCAGAGTCTCTCAGTGCTCTAAAAAACTCCCTAAGACTGTAGGTGACATATCAGTTTTGAATTTTTGCTTCAGTAGAAAGAATTCCCTCATCAGTGAAATCATAGGTCTGTGGTGTATATGCCATGTAAGAATCTGAGCTTCCTTTGTTTGTGGTTTGCAATAAGTGATGATATTGGTAATTTTATGGATGCTATTGATTCATAGATGAAAAACAAGATATTATGTATTTATTATGGAATTTTAAAAGATTCTCTAAGAGGAAGGATAAAGTATTTAGATAGAGACAATCAGGAAGACCTGGGTTCAAGTCCTTTGTCAGACAGAAGCTAGCTATGAGTCTAGGGGAAAGTAACAGAAGAGTTATGAAACTGAATTGATGGAAGGAGGTGGCATACTAGAATGTCCTAATAACTTTGAAATCATAGATATGGACCCAAAAAAAAAAGATAAAAAACCCTGTGTTATCCAGTAACATTTAAATAACACTAAAATGAAAGTTATATTATAGAAAACATTCCTCCATCAATATCCCAACCATTTTCTACCATGATTATGTTTCTACCATCCAGAGGTTATGAATAAATGTTTAACAATTGGCTCTCCAGGAAGAAAAATGTACATCCTACGTGCCTTTCAGATTAATCTGTATTATTATTAATATTTTCCTCCATCACTTTTTTTAAGTCTTGAAAGCTCTCAAAAAAATGTATCCTTGATTTTAGCATTTGCTAATTTTCAAGGTTTAAAGGCTCACAATGCATATTTAACAATTGGTTTTCACTACCTGGTTTGATGTAGCTGCAACAAATCCATGCTTCCTTTCACATTGTTATTACATTGCTTTAATTATATAGGTGATATTTTTCCATTTGTCCCAGGGAAACAATATGCTTTCAAAAAGCCAAGTTTTGGAATTCTATTTATTCCTTATTGCTCTAAATTTAAGAGCAGGCTAAAAATTTAAACAGAGTTCAGAAGTTTAATCTCTTAGAATATTAAACATACCTACATCAGAATAGTAAAAATTTGCAACAAGTGAAATAATTAATTACACTTCACTTTGTAAAGGTAGCTGACTATTTTTGTGTGTGTGCGCCTGTCTTCAAGCCTTATACGTTCTGTATATAGTCCCCCTCAAAAAATATGGAGAAATCAATGATAGACTTTCTGTGTGATGGCTGGAGAATCTTCAACGTAGTGTTTCAAAGAATCAAAGTCAACGAAACCAGGAGTTGGAGAAAATGAAGGACATTGACTTACATATGTGAAGTAGAAAGAAACCTAAATGGTGTTTGAGTCCAGCCTCCTCATTTTACAGATGAGGGCACTATGATACAGAGAAGCTAAGAAACTTTCTGAAGGTCACACAGGGTGAAGCTAGGATTTAGAGCCAAGATTAAAACCCAGGTCCCATGACTCCAAATCCAACATCCTTTCAACCACAACATTCAGCTAATGAGATACAAAGGAAAATAATACGAATGTTTTTGGTCATTACCCAATTGATAGTCAATCCCTTGGCAAAAAAAAAAAAGATGCCATTATAAATACATTTGTACATTAGGAACCTTTCCCTCTTTCTCTGATCTCAGTGTAAAGGCCTAGTAAGAACATTGTTGGGTCAAAGGGGATACACAGTTTAGTGATTTTTTGAGTATATTCCAAATTACTTTCCAGAATACTTGGAACAATTCATAGCTTCACTCTTAATCCATTAGTGTGCCTGTTTTGCCTGTTTGATGAGTACAAGGAGGAACTTCAGAGTTGTTTTAATTTTAATTTCTCTTAGTAACATGGCACATTGTATGTGAGTTTCAAAAGCTTGGAGTTCTTCTTTTAAGAATAACTTGTTCCTATTCTTTGACCATTTATTAATATGGGAGAATGTATCCATTTGAATAAAAAATAGTTTTAAACTTTACCAGATCTTAAACTACATTATAAGATAGTAATTATCAGAACTATCCCCTACTGGCTAAGAAATAGAAAAATAAATCAGTGGAACAGAGCAGACACACAATTTACTGTAGCAAATAAACATAATAACCTTGTATTTGACAAGTGTAAAGACTCAAGATTTGGGGGTAAGAATTCATTATTTGATTTTTTAAAATACTGGAAAAATTGGAAAGTAGTATGTGAGAAACTGGGTATTGACCAATATCTCACAACATTTACCAATATAAGGTCAAAATGGATACATGACCTAGATATAAAGAGAGATTTTATAAGAAAATTAGGAGGACATGGAACATGTTACCTTTTAGACTTATGGATAGGTGAACAATTTATGAATAAACAAGAGATAGAGAGCAAAGTTAGAGATAAAATGGATAATTTAAATTGCATTACATTAAAAAAAAGTTAGTAGAAATAAAACAAATATAAACAAGATCAGAAGGAAGTCAGAAAAGGGGGGAATTTTTTTATACACAGTTTATCAAATAAAGGCCTCACACGCAAAATACATAAAGAACTTTGTTAAAACTATAAAAATATGAGTCATTCCCCAATTGCTAAGTAGTCAAAGGATACAAACAGGCGGTTTTCCAATGAAGACATCAAAACAATTTATACTCCTATAAAAATGCTCTAAATCATTATTGATTAGAGAAATTAAGTTTAAAACAAACTTGAGACATCATTTTATACCTACCGGATTGCTTAAAATGATAGAAGGGAAAAGTGCCAAGTGTTGGAGGGGATATGAAAAAATTGAGACATAAATTCATTGTTGGTAGAATTGTGAACTGATCCAACCATTTTGGAGAGCAATCTGGAATTATGTCCAAAGAGTTAGTAAACTACCTATACCCTTCAGTGCAGCAACACCTCTATTTGGTCTATTTCCAAAGATGATTAAGGAAAAAGGAAAAGAACCCATATGTTTTAAAATATTTATGGTTCTCTTTGTGGTGGCAAAGAACTGGAAATTACAGGGATGCCCATCAACTGGGGAATGGCTGAACAAGTTGTGATATATGATTGTGATGGAATGCTACTGTACAATAAGAAATTATGAGCTCAATGATTTTAGGAAAGTATGGAAAGACTTACATGAAATAATGAAGGGTAAAATGAGCAGAACCAAGAGAACATTATATACAGTAACAGCTATATTGTTTTAAGAATGACTTTTAGTGAATAATTTTTTTTCCATTATAAATACCCAAATTAACTATAAAGGACATAAAGAAAAGTACTATCTGCATCCAGAGAAAGAACTGATAGATAGAATTCTATATAGATAATTTTAAATATGTGTACCTATTTGTGTCTAGTGGTAGCCATCTCTAAACTTGCCTCCTTCAGACTAAAGCATGCAATGCGCATCCTGTCAGCTCTGTGTTTTAAGGATTAACAGGGAAAAACAAAACAAGGTACAACTCAGCAATGAATTAATAGTCATTAAGAAATAATGGCATTTGGGGCAGCTAGGTGGCACAGTGGATAGAGCACTGGTCCTGGAGTCAGGAGGACGTGAGTTCAAATCCAGCCTCAGAAACATAATACTTCTTATCTGTGTGACTGTAGGCAAGTCACTTAACCCCAACTGCCTCACTAAAAAAAAAATAATAATAATAATGATGATGATGATGGCATTCTATACAAATCATTGAATCTCAGATACCACAGATATCATCTATGACTATATAGATTTATGTAGATGTATAGGTATTTTCATATATTAACTCAGAAAGAGGGAAAAAAAACAGATGGCTTTAAATACAGAAATAAATGGAGATACAGATATATAGATTATAAATTTAAATGATATAGAGATAGATGATAAAAATATAGATATAACTAATGTAGAGATAAATGTGACATAGATATGTGGAGACAGAGAGAAGAGTATATTTGTGTATGTGTGTATATGTGTGTGTATGTATTCATATTATACATAATATATAAATTCAAAAATCACAGAATTTTAGATTTGGAAGGGAATCTCAGCAGGCATTATCAAATGCACGATTCTTGTCCAAAAGGAAATATTCACCTCACCATATCCAACAAACCATCCAGCATTTGCTCAAAGTGGGTACCTGCTACCTCCAGAGGCAGCCCATTCTGTTTTGGGATGGTTTTGCCCTTCGGATCAGTATTCTTTCCCTCAAGCCTTACTTTTTTCTTTGTAACCTCAACTCATTGCTTCTGGTTTTACTCCATGGGGCTAAGCAAGATTGAATTTGCCTTCAAAACAAATTTAATCTGCCTCCCAGATAGCAGACCTAAAATACTTGACAGGCTGCTAACTTTTCCATTAAGGTAGGCACACCCTTAGTACATCTTTTCTTTTCCCCTTACTCTACCCTCCCACCCAAGTGCCCAGTGTTCTCATACTGTTTTTCTACAAGCAAGAACACAATTTAGATGCATCCCAACTAGTTCGGCCAGTCTCATATAATGCCAGCTTTCAAAATTTTTTCCTCTTCTTCCATTCCATCAAAATTGCCATTCCCTCAATACCCTGGTCTTGGCTACCTATTTGCATAAAAAAATCTGAATCACCCCAAGGTGTCTTCAGTGTTAGACCTTCCACACCCATTAATTAGTTCTATCATCCATTGGGACTTATTTCAAGTTGATGGAACTTTTGCAAATACAGTTTTAAATAAGGGGATGGGGATGGGGATGGGGTTGGGATTGGGGTTGGGGATGGGGATAGGGATGGAAAAGGGACTTGAGGCAGGAAAAACACAATATGGAGAAGTCTGTCTATTTGATCTACTTATAAAGCCAAATCAAAAGATAAACTTGGTCCTACCACATTGGGAAAAATGAAACCCTGAAACGATTTCATCAATTTTCTCATGCTAACAGTTTTTGTTCCACTTAGCAATCATGCAAATCCCCTTCTTATTGCCCATTTTTACCTGCTTTATTTTTTTTAATCTCTCGGTGCTACCAGGGCATTGTTAAAATATAGTTTCCTTTCACCTTTGTTCCATATGTGGGTGTTTAAACTTTAATATTCTATACATCTTTTTAGCCACCTACTTTATACTGCCTGTGAACCAAAGAATGTAGAACTTAGTCATCTCTCTCCAATTCAGACAATTATGGGGGCGAGGGTGGAGAGGTTGTACCTGAATGATTACAAAACTAAATCATGTGGAGTATTAAAATGTTCTAGAAAAGTAAGTTTTCAAACTATCTCCATATCTCAATTTAAAAAATAATTTCCTTTTCCATTTTCTTTCCTTTTCATTTTTCAGCCAAGTACAATGTAAATTCATTGAAGGCAAGAAGACTTTCTCTTCCAGCTTTGAATCTCTAGCATGGTGTTTGATGCATAGTAGGGGCTTTAAAATGCATATGGAAATGATCTGAAGTTCATTTTTTTATTCTGTATTATAAGAGATTGTTCTCTGACTGGGAGAGGGAGGAGGAACACATTGGAAGTGCAAGTGATATAAAAAAGACGTGTGTGTTTATACGTTTTGTGTGTGTATATATATATATATATATGTATATATGTGTGTGTGTGTGTGTGTGTGTATATATATATGTATAAACAAACTTTATTTAAAGAAATATTTGAGTATAATCTGATACCAGAGCCAGTATTATTTCCACTGGACCATAATTCCTCTAGTTGACTCTAATAGACTAGGAACAATGCATAGAAATAGCAGAGATAAATTTAGGCTTGATCTTCTCTACCAGGGGTGCATGGTCTATCTATCTATCTGTGTATCTATCACCTATCTCTCTACTCATATATCATTTATCATCCATAGATGTAGGTAGATATTGATATTTGTTTTTCAATACAATCATTGTCTTTTATAACCTTGTGTATTTTATCCTATGTACTTAAAAAACATCATTTTTATAAGGGGTTATAAGCTTCACCAGAGTGTCAAAGTTGTCTAGGAATGCCTGAAAAACTTCTCTAACATTTAAACCTATCCAGCAGTGAAATGGATTGTTTCCAAAGGCAATTAGATTATAGTCACTGGAGGTCTCCAAGTAAATGTTGTGTGATCAACTTGTCAGGGATGTCCTGTTTAGGCATAGGTTAGACTAAATGACTCCTGAGATGACTTCCAACTCTAAATTTTGTGATTCAGAGAAGTCAGCATCATTCTGATCATTCTTGGAGTAGGGGAAAAAAGGTCCTACTTGGACTTTATTTTTACTGGCACTGAATAGGTTTTCATCTCCACATGAGATAAAATTACAGATAGCCAAAACTAGAATATCTTCTTCAGGAATAGAATAAAGATGAGATCTATTTCAGTTCTAACTTGTTTTTCCTCTCACTCACTACTTAGAAAAGAGGAAGAGAGGAATGATTTTTAAAGACTATATTTACCAATGAACATTTTTCTTAGCATCATCATTGATAACTCCAAGAAGCGAACCCAGATTTAGAACTGGAAGAGATTTTAGGATTATCTACTCAAACGGCCCTTATTTTAAAGGTGAAAAAATTGAAGCCTAGGAAGATACAATGGAATGCTTTCTCTCTTCACCTCTAACTCCTAATTTTCTGGCTTGCTTCAAAAGTCAGCTGAAACCCCAGCCTTCTGCAGGAAGCCTTCCTCAACCCTACAACCTTTCCCCTCACACACACATACGTACACACCCACAGCAGTACCTTCTCTCTGAGATTACTTTCTATTTACACTAGATATATTTTGGATGTACGTAATTGTTTGCATGTTGCTCCCCATTATAGTGTTAGCTCCTTGAAAGTAGGAACCATAGTTCTTGCTTTCTTTTTTGTTCGTCCTCTTTCTCAAAGAGAAGCAGTAATATCACAAGTAGTGTGTTGACTTGCGTGTGAACTGGATTAAAGTGAAGCAGAGTTTGGCAAACTTGTCAGCTTCATTCTCTCTTCCAAAGTCATTCAAGTGCAGTAGTAGAATAAAAGTCAAGACAGTTGGCTATGGCCTGGAATGCAGTTGATGACCTTGGTGTCTTCAGTGTCTGAACAAGCTCTAAACATTTCAGAGCTCCTGCTTTAGCCACCTTGATGGCCACTGGAACAAATTGTTTTCATCTGCCAATTTTGCTGGGTCAAGTCTTCCCATGCTTGGGGTAAATATCGCCCTCACTCACCAACACATTCGAGGCCTGTTGGTTTATCCTCAACCTGGCATAGCCCATCTGCTGAGACAGTTTTACCAGGTTATGGTCATTGTACATGCAATAGCTTTTCAGAGCCATCTTTATCTTCTTAACAACCCCAGTGTTTAGCATAGTTCCTGGTAATTAGGAATTGTTTAATAAATGCTTGTTGACTTATTGAAGTGTCTTACCAAGGCTAGTAAGAAGCAAAAGAGCCGGGATTGAAATCCTGGTCCTCAGACTCCAGATTTAGTCCTCATTTCATGTAGAGAAGGAATCTTCAGTTTTGTCTTTGTACTTCCAGAACTTAGAACAGTGTCTGGCACATGGAAGCTTCTTAAAAATGTCTGTTGACTGACTGATCTATACTGCTTCACGTATTCAATAAGTAGTCAAGTGACAGTTGTGTGTGTGCTGTTGGTTGTCTAACATCTAATAAAGGTCAAAGTTGGGGACAAAAATAAAGAATAATAATAAGTTGCCAATACTAAAACTTCCACTCTGGGAAAACAGTAATTAAGAATTGGCTAGTCTCCTGTTACTACCTACAACACCCTTTAACATTGTGGAGAGTTAGTTATACATGTTCATTATGGTTAAAAAAATACACCTCTCTTGAGGAGTTGTTGAAATAATGTGAGTAATTTAAGGTTATATGTGCTATTAACACCTTTTTGTAAAAGTCTTCTTTTCTTATTTTTATTGGAGAAAATATTCTTCACTTTTAGATGAAACTAGGAAAATTGAAATACAAGTGGTAAGGAAGTCAGTAAAGTTGTGGAAATCAAGGAGAAGAACAGAATTGATTAGTGGCATAGTTTGGGAGACGGTAAAGTCACAGATGTGTAAAATAAGTTTATTGTGTCTTTGGAAAAGTGATTTTGAAAGCATAACTATGTTTCTGATTAGAAATTGGAACCAGGGTAGGATAGAAACCCCCATTAAAATGCTAGGTGAGTACTCCCGGGGCCTTCTTTGAGTTAATCAGTAATTTTTCACCAACGACATCTAATCTATGAGTATAAATTACTTTGCCCTCTTATTATTCCTTAATTGAAGTATACCAATGTGAAATTGCCATAAATGTCACAGGAATTAACTTGGATGGAATTGAAGCTTTTTTTTCCTTTTTTCCCTAAACTGGGAACTAGTGTCTGACATCTTGTATTTATTTAAATCGTGGCTGGAAAATAAATGGGAGCCAGTTTGTGCCTGTTTTATAGGTATTTCTAGAAACAAAAATGTGTATAGACCATCCTCTTCTTACCTCATCCACATGCTGGATTTGTTGCTATTTGGATTCGCAGATGTACAACCAGCTAACGCATCTTTTCACCAGATTTATTTGGGGTTGAATCTTTTAATAGTTCTCTCCCAAGTGGCATGTGGAATCTTTGTTGCTTTTCGTCCAATAAATGAGAATCACTGATATTTTCTCTGATTCCACTGATCAATCACTCTTGACAAACAGAAGCTCTTGTTGATTGGTCAGCTTGGAGATGGGGATGGGTTTGGAAAAGGCAATAACAGGGGGGGAGAAAACTTACAGAGGTTTTGTTGAAAGAAACTTAGAAACTCTAGGAAAAAAAATGTTGATACCAATGAAGGCAGGTTGCTGAATATTAGAAATACAACAATAATGGAAAATACAACATAGAGCAAAAATGGCAGGCTACTTTTACATATTAAATTCTGTGGTTTTGTTTTTAACTTTTACTGAAACATTTCCTTTGACATTACAGTCATTTACAAATATATCCTGTGCCTCTCCCCTGCTTAGGGAACTAGGGAACTATCCCCTATAACAGAGAGGAGAGAGAGAGAGATCAGCAAAATTAAGCATTTTGCACTGGATTCTTTAAAATTTCTTTTTAAAAAATCCATCACTTTTTAAACTATTATCTCCCCCAAAAAGAGGTATTCATAAAAGAAAGAAGACAATTATAATTTAGACTACAAATAAATAAGCAAAAAAACCTCAAATGAATAAACAAATGTTAATTAAAGAAAAATTAAACAGATACACATGTAATTATTTCCAGGAACAAAAATAAAAGGATATAACATTGTTTGGTTGCATAAGTAATCAGTAATTTTCAATAAGCCTAAGCAGACATAATCAGCATCAAGAATTTAATATAAGGATTGGCTAGAGTCCAAATACAAACCAGTCCACTGCTTTTCTTCTTTCCAATTCCAAGCACTGTTCATTGTCCACCTTCATTGTCTGTCCATATGTATTGATGAACCTACTCAATTGACTGCCTGTCCAACTAAATGCCATAATCTAGACCAGAGGTGTCAAATGCGTGGCCCACAAACCAGAGCCAATAACAGCCAAGTGCCACCTAAACCAGATTAAAATGTAATTGAGAAATATTTAACAAAATAAATAAAAATACAATAAAACACAAATAATATTGCATTTCAAAACTGTCAGAATGCAGGCTACAGGGTCCCTTATGTAGGGATTTATGGCTACCACTTCTGTTTGCATTTGATACCACTGATTTAGACAATAGGCATTTTTCATTCATTGGGATTTTACTATGAGGATTGATAAGGTCAAACACTTTTGAATAACCATGAATTTCATTGAAAAAACTCAGTGGGGTTTGAGGTTACCAGCTCATTGTCATTTTCACACTGAGGAATGGAAATTATATACTCTGAAGTCAGAAGACTCATCTTCCTGAGTTCAAATCTAGCCTCAGATGCTTCCTAGCTATGTGACCCTGGGCAAGTCACTTAACCTTGTTTGCCTCAGTTCCTTATCTGCAAAATGGGCCAAAGAAGGACTTGTTCAGCCATTACAAACTACTCCAGTATCTTTGCGAAGAAAACCCCAAAAGGGGTCACGAAGAGCTGGACACGTTTGAAATGACTGACAGACAAGAGGAGCATCCGAAATGCTAGTTGCTCCTTTGGTTGGTTGGGTCCAGTTGAAAAAAGAACAT